>NW_015151157.1:27534-61617 GCF_000732505.1 Cyprinodon variegatus | reverse complement strand
AATCACCACAAAATATTTGGAGTTGGCATAATGAACTAACTTTCAAACGAGTCTTACTGTAAGTACTAAAAAAAAGGACAAAGGAAACAGTTGCAAACTTAGTAGTGTTATTGTGTTACTCAAAAGCAGCTACAGTAACAGTTATAGAAGTTTGGAGTAAACAGAAAGGAGTAATACAATGAGAAGACTGGATATTTAAAATATCTCTTCAAGATAATTAACCGTGAGGAGATGCTTGGACATCTGAGGACATCTAATGGCTGAGAATACAGGCCACTGTAAAGAAAAAACTATCCAAATCTCAGTAACACTTATTAATCAAATTTGCATGTGCCCATGAACTTTATTTGAGCAATTTTACTTTCATTTGGAGATAAATTAAAATACAGTATTTCAGGGCTGAGATTGTGTATGAGTTTTTTTTTTTGTTTTTACAGTGCAGCAGAAAATCTTTGCCTTTTAAGCTGTAACAGTGAAGCTGCGCCCCATGCTGGGGATTATTGGAGCTACTCTTCAATGGAGAGACCTTATAAAATGTCCCACCATACAGAGCTACTCGGGGTTTGCCTTGTTCATTAAGAAAACTCTGCTAAACATATCCGAGAGAGTGTGTCACATAGCTTTGGTTCACATATGTCTGAATTATATTGTGTTGTACTGATTGGTATAATTTGCCCCTCTGCTGTATGAAGAACTGGATGTGAAGTCCTTTAAAGCCTTCTTTTAATATTTACTTTGCATCTGAGAAATTAACCCTTACACACAAAAAACGTTTGTTTTTTTTAAAGGCAAAAATATTGGCATCCAGCGACCTTTAACCTTTCATGCAGGAAATTTTTATTCAAGTTCAACCCACATCATTAATTACATTTATTAGAAGATATGCAGATATTATTGTTTAATAATAAAAATGTGCCATATTTTTTGCAATGTGTTGCATTTCCTATAATAAACTTGCAAATTTAAGAGTGTTTACATGTTGCAGGTGAGATACTTGGGACTTCATTCAATAGTTATTAGGCAGGAAATCGATCAGATGATGCAAGAAAACTCCAGTCTTTGAAACGTGTAACTAAAACTGACGGGACTGTGTGGGAAATCAGCTTTGGCCGAAGGCTTCACGGATTAGCCCCTATCTGCTGTTTTCCCTGCGGGCCGGTGCTCTGACCACAAACCCCGAACTCTGAATCTACACTGAGCCACAGGCAGACTCAGAGGTCACCAAAGATTGGAGGTGTTTCATTTAAGATGCCAAAACAATTTCCCTGTGACCTGCAGAGCGCCTGTTCTGGAAGTCCTTCCCTGCCACAGAGCACAGACATGTGACACCGATGAACCAGCGTTAACCCGCAAGGGGGCAACGACCTGCTCTGGGCCTCACATGCTGCGTAGTAGAGACCATGGCAATGAGTATTACACATTCTCTAGAAACATCACAATCACATCAGAGTGGTAATCTGCAGCTCTGACGAGCCTTTCAGGGACACAAAGGTTCTGGTATCTGCAGAGCTGCAGCCTTCTTTGACCCAATGAAATATAATCAAAAAGTCAGAAGTGTGTTTTATGCAACCAATCAGAGCCAATCAGTCCAAGCCCATTGGAAACGGGGGCAGAGGAGGTTTAGAGGGGCCCCAGCAGAGCGTGTTCCTCATCAGTCTCCCCAGCTCAGCGCACTGTTTGGATTGCTGTGTTTGGATAAAGCAGATTGCTTTGCACTTAACCCTGTAATGTATGCAAAACTATTCTCCTGATAATTCTCTTTAGGCTCGGCCGCTCACCGCTCTGGCAGATGCCATAAACGTGACACGGCTCAGAGAAAAATGGCACGTAATAAATAGTGACATGGCCATCCAGAGGGGGTGCGCACGTCTCTGCAGGATGCATATCCCCACTGATGAACACACAAACATTAACAGTCATGCCGAGTCACTGCAAGGACTAAGCTCTTGAAGTCTGGAGAAATCCTAGTGAAGTGAATTGTCACTAATAAAACTTAAAAGAAAAAATAGGGCTTAGATTTAGAAAAGTTTATATGGAGTATTAAATATATCCTCATATAGCTGAGTTTTAAGTTGTTTTTTTCTGTAACATCATTAAGTTTTAGCAGTTTTTGTGCATGTTAGTTGTATCATAACTTAAGACAGATTTTTAACCTTGGATCCACTTTACTGCACAGGCAGGGACTGAATTCTGGAATCATGTCTATGGCACTGGAAATCTTTCCTTTGGTTAGGGTTTAGTCCTAAAGGGCCCTTTTATGTCTTAGTAGCATCTCCGAGCAGAGCTGTCTGTGGATGAATTCCCTGATCAACATGGATGGAAAATTAAAACCATCCAGTCTTCTGCAAAGATAACTGTGTATCTTTCCCGAATATTTTTTGATGGTCTTGTAGATATTTGGTTTCTATGACAGCCTAACTTCAATGCAGGAAATTGTTCTGAATTAAATTCATATAAAGCCCAATGCCATTTTATGGAATGATATTTGAAAAATGAATTGAAATAAACATTTGACTTTATGTCACATTAAACATGAAATAGTGCTGAACTTGAATCTTTAAAAGTCCAGCCCTAAACAAAATGACTAGCGAACCCAAACACAGGCACAGAACCAGGATGATCTGATAATGAATGGAGCAGCTTGATGAAGACAGCTTTGCTGATTGCAGATTAAACACAGGTGTGTGGAGCTGAAGACAGACCTCCAGCTCCAGTCCTTGAGAGCAGTGTCCTGCAATGCTTTCATATGTCTTAAGTCTAACATGCATAACATGCCAGGCTGAATCCACACAATAACAAAATGCTCATTAAAATAGTTGCAATCATCCCCTGTGTTTTCTAGGAACAGGTCCTGGAAGCAGCAGACTGAGACGATACACCCCAAACTCCCTCCCCCAGACACCTCCTCCAACTCCTTTAGTGGAAGCCAGGCATGTTCTAAGGCCAGCCAAAATACATACTCCTTCCAGCTTTTCCTGGGCTGTCTGCTGGGTGTCTGTTATGCTCTCAAATTCTAGTCCTCAAAGGCTGGTGTTTGGCAACTTAGATGCTCTGTGGAGCCTAACTGCTTTCTATTGAGTTAGTTTGCTTTGATTCAGGTCCTTTAGGCAAGAGACACATTTTAAAGTAGCAGAATACCAGCCTGAGTTTGAGATCACGGTGTTAGGACATACCTGAAACCTGTCCTAATGGGAGTGTCCAGAGGGCCCCCTCAAACACACCACAGCTGATGCATCTTGAAAAGGAGGACCAGTGGTTCTCCTCAAACACCTTCCAGGATTGCTTAGCTTCTCATACTATCTCTGAAGGATTGCTTGACCAATCAGCAGAGGTAGGTTCTTTTTAGCCTCTTGTATCCAGGATCTTTTTCTTTCCCTTCCTCCACCAGGAGGTGCCTGGTTAAGGTCTGCCTCCTTACACACCTGCTGATGGTTTCCTCGTTCTTAAGCTGCTGACTGCCACTACCTCTACGCCAGTGTGTTTGCAAGTTTTGGGTACTCTAGTCAAGCTGAGTTTTGCTGAGTCAAACTGAGTTCTCGTCAACCCGAGTCTTAACATTGTTTTTGTCTTTGCCTCTCGGCAGGAAGTCTTCCTGCAAACTGGATTTTTTGGACCTTCTAGAGCTCAACTGAGCCTTAAACTGAGCTGGGGATACAAACAGGAGGTTTGGATCCACTTTTCCCCAAGAGATCGTTTGAGTTTCACACTGAGCAAGGGATTTATCTCCACTACAACCCGTTCAAGTACCGCAGGAAATCTAAGTGGCAGTCAGCTTCTCCGTTCACCTACAAACAACCGCATTCTGGGTAAACCCTGTTCCACCCTCCACCGAATCAGACAAACACTGGAACAACAGCATACAGACTGGAGTAAAAGATTCAACAACTTGTCTGGAAACGTGAGTCAGCAACCAAATCCTCTTCTCCAAGTTCACAAATCAAATTTCCCACTGAGCCTGAACTAATCGCTGTGTCTTCCCCTCACTTTTCAGTTCCGGTTGGACAGTGTTCAGAACAACACTTCTCTCTGCATTATCTCTTCAATAAAACCTGTTAAACCTTTTCCCCTGGTTTTTCTGAATTGGTTTCTCTGCATGTGGGTCTGAGCTTTTGATAATATCATGACTTGAAGAAGTAGAGCTAAAACTGAACATCAACCAAGATTTAAACCCCACATAACAGAATGTCAACAGCGTCATGAGTGGAGATGACTGGCTTTTGCAGGGACAAATAATCTAGTCAGAGTTGAATGGGAGAATGATGACACTTAAACCAGGACATATACTCAAAAACATTTGTTAGACTTGAAAAATACATAAGACTAGGGTGGTGGTTCATCTTCCACAAATAAACAAGCTGCTAGAGCAACAATGGAATGATTTTAATTAATGTCTGTGACCTAAATTTAAGTGGCATGGTCAAAATCTTACCTTACATTCCACTAAATATGAGAGGATACATTGACTAATGTCTACAAGCTCTATCCATTAAGTCTAAATAAGCTTTAATAATTGTGTCATAAAAACTCTGTCTCTATAAGTGTAAAGCTCAAAGAGACTTACAGGTGTATTAAGGCAAAACTGGGTGTGTTGAAATGTGGAAAAAAAAAGGGAAATTTAGATATACAGGTATACTTTTCCAAGACACTGTACAGAGAACTACATGGCAAAATAAGAAAGTTAGCATAAAATAAATGGAAAAGGAAACAAAAAATGCCTTTCAAAATACGCAAGTTGACATACTGAACATCGTGATGGCAAGTTATTTTAGTGGGGTGCCTTGTTGCCGTTAAGTGAGGTAGTTTAACTCGGGACTTAATCTTGAATGTAAATAGGAAGAAGTTGTTCCTAAACATAAGTGACGAACTTTTTATCCTAATGTATGTTTTTATGTCGATTCCAGCTTGTAGGAAAAGTCTGTAGGAGTGGGAAGAAGCTGAGGAACAACAAGTGAGACAAGGGAGATAAGAACAAAGCCTCTCCTATGATATGAGCAGTGAATATATTTTTTAATCTTTAGAAAAATGTAAGATCTTAGCTAGAAGTTAAACAGAAAACCATTGTAGACCACCACCACTGAATCATGGTCCATTTAAAGAAAGACTTTGGATAACAGTAATCATGTGAACCCAGATTTAGTGGTATCGACTACACCAGTCTTTAAACATTAAAGCACTGATGGAAGGTTCTGGCCCTTTAGTGGTAGTGTTTGTACATCTTAGATGTTTTAGCATCCTACAGATTCAATGAAAGTCTTCCACCCAGAAGTGTTTATAAGGTTTAGTGAAACATCATAAGAAAGTAAGATTTTTTTAAATTCTAGATTGAAAACATTTTGCAAAACAGTGAAATGGTTCACCTTTACAAAGTGGTTAGTTTTTGAGCTTTTCAGTGTTTAGAACCTGCAAATATAAACTTTCATCTGTGTTGCGACATATGCTGCTACAATTGATTTTGCAAAGATGATCCTGATTGTTCTGTCAGGTATGCAAACTCACTTAGAGAAAAGTCCTACCTGTTTGATCTCATAGAAGCTTTTAAAATTGTAAATCAAAATTAAACCAGCAGATGGCACCAGAGAACAAAGAAACAGACCAAAAACTGGACACAGCAAACCATCACCTTTTCACAAGTATAATTTTACTTTTATAAAATGTTAATATCTTTAGAAGGAATAGGTGGATCTCACATGTTACTGACTGGATAACTTTATTTGTAATCCGATGATCATCTATTAAAAAGATGATAGAAAATACTGATGCATGTGCTTCGACTGACAAGTTCCTCTGTCTTTCTCCCAACAAAAGGGCTGCTGTGAGGAGCAGAGCTGAGTGGGAGATTTCACATCAGATTTTAAAGACTGGTGTTACATCATGGTTCTCCTGAGGATAAGCACAGCAGGGAACTAAGCCTGCAGTGCATTAAATTATCTTCCACAAGAAAAACGAGGATTTAGAGATGTCACTGAGGGCTGTTTGATGCCAGCTGAAGAGCGACTATGGTCGGAAACAAACTGTCAAACTTTATCCAAATATAGGCAAGAGGTTTTAACCCACCTCCCCTTTCTCATACAAACGGAAAACCTGGATAGTATGACCTTAGTGGTGGATTAAGTTTACCTCATCCATCAGGTAGTAAGTAGATCTACCTATCAACATAAAGGCAGAGACACCTTTTGAATGGACTAGTGAGGCTCTTGATGCAACAACAACACTGAAGAACTAATCTAAAGCAGG
Source organism: Cyprinodon variegatus (assembly GCF_000732505.1). NCBI lineage: Eukaryota > Metazoa > Chordata > Actinopteri > Cyprinodontiformes > Cyprinodontidae > Cyprinodon > Cyprinodon variegatus. The sequence continues at coordinate 55,383 of NW_015151157.1, read as the reverse complement.
TATTTCAAATGTTTCCTCATCTTCTTCTCATGAAAAAGTATTTGCTTGCTCTCTCTTCAGTTTTTACTTTTCTTACACATAAACATTCCATAATAAAGCTAATAAATTAAACAACAACAGCCAGAATAAGCACAAAATACAGGAAAAAAAAACTTTGCAAGAGCATGCCTAATGGATCTAAATCTGGACTTTGGCTAGGCCACTCGCAAACCTAATATTTTTTCCAATTTTAAGGTAGAATTGTTTGTAATTCTGTAGAGTATTATCCTGATGGATTAATCCAGTTCCCTTGAGCTTATTCGTCATGGAATGATTGTCCATTCTGTAAGATTTTTGACTGAGAGCAGAACAGTTAATTTTATGACAGATGTAATAAGGGATTTTGTTTCAACAGTCTACAGATTATCAGGATGTTTCAGTAAATATAAGGACCTTTATGTCTTTTAGTTAGCAGTACTTTTTGTTTGTTCAATAATTAATGTCATCGTGTGTCAGTTGAACCCTTCAAATTCCTTCATATTCTTTTAGACTCATTCAACTGCGCATTAAGTATGTATATTTAAATTAAAATATTTCAAGACTGAATAAACACAAAGGACTGAAGAGAGACAATACAAATGTATGTGGGACATGAACAAAAGTATGAAATATATGTATATATAGAAATAATTTGTGACCTTTGTGAGTAAACAAAAAAGACACTATATGTACAGAAATGTTATGTGCAGGAGAATTTGAATAATGCATGCTTATGTAGCAGCAGGATGTATTGCAACAATAATGAACCAATTGAAAGTGCAGTTAGCAATTAGTGGAATAGAGTTCATTGCGTCTATGTGAAATGCCTAGTTTTGTATGTATTGGAGAGAAAATTATTGGGAGTTTATCAGTCTAATGACCTGTGAAATAAAGCTGTTGTGGAACCTGTTTTTTCTGTATCAGAAGCTGCTGAAGCTCTTGCCAGAGGGCAGTTAGGACTTTAATGAAAGTCAGAGTGGTCTCTTATGATGCTCTGGGGTCTGGTCAAACAGATGTTAATCACCTTGTTTCCAGTCTGGTGTTAAATTTTTACAAATGCTCCAATAAAACTGCTACTTTATAAATTTTGTACTATAGTAGCCATTGCATGAAAAATCGTACTGATTGGATTATGGCACTACGTTGGCTTATTATGTATTTTTTGTGTTGAACAACTTGTTTTTGGTCCATTTGCTTATAGACTTAAGTGGCTTCAGTATAACAACACCAGCTGACTGGAGGTGAGGTGTTATGCATGAGCGCCATGTGTAAACAAGGAAATAATTAGTAAGTAATTTCTCCTGCGGAGGTATGAATAAAGAGGAAGATCAAGTGTGAAAAAAGGGGGAAAATATTGTATGCGGTGAGAGAGAAGAGACAACTAGCTCTCAAAATTCATTATGGACGTTGGTGTTCACTGAAGCGGGAGTTAAAGCTGCTGGAGCTGCCAACTTGATGGATGGGTGAGTAAATACAGCCAGCAGATGGCAATGTTTATTTCCTCTCATTGCAACCCAGTGCAAACAATTTTTTTCAGGTTCATAAAGGACTATGAATCAAATCAGTCACAGTTATTTTAAAAGGAAGAACTATTACTTTCTTTTTTGTACATAGAGCCAAGTTGGTAAAGATTTTGTTCTCTTGATAAACAAATATCATCCCAAGAAATTGCTCTTTGCTTTCACTTTGGCTAACTTTGTTTAAGATCTGCAAACTTTATTGAGGATGTGAAGCATTTAAGCGTGACAAAACAAAGCAGTATGTAAAGGGGTGACTCTATTTCTTTGAACTGAAAATGTTTAGTTATGTGGAAAACATAGAATGAAGAATAGACATATATATTCTTAAAAATGTGCAAATATTTCATATAGCAAATTAAAAAGACAAAAAAAATAAATAAAAACATAGCAACAACAATAGCGTTGAACCAAATATGGCACTTGTTTTACATAAAATGAATAAGCAGGATAGTTTTGTTTTTCATTTTTAGTAGGGATGTCCCAATCCAATATTTATATTAGGAATTGCTCGAAGTGATTCCCAAGTCAGGAAACTAATATCAGAATATATTGGCCTGCATCTCTATCTCTTAAGTTCTTTCTAACATTCCAAACAATACAAAAGTGGTAAAAGTATGCATGATGTATTCTGAAATCATATTGGGTTATAATATAATACTCAAGGCTGCCACATTGGTATTTTATAGGAAACAAAGTTTTTGTATCTAGATACCACTAATTCTTACACTGGAAAAATTATCTAGAAATAAATAAAAAAATCCTTAAATTAAGTGTATTAAACCTTAATTTGAGTAGGTAGATGACATGGTTTGCCAATGGAATGAGTATTTTTTTAAAGATAATTAGAGAACATACACTTGAAATAAGACAATGCAAATGTGTTTTCTTATTTCAAATGTTAATTGTCTTGTTCCATTGCCAAAATGTCTCTTTTACCTCCTCTATCCAAGAACAAATGCACTTATTTTAAGAAAAAAGGGCTTATCTAGATTTACATTTTTTTCCAGTGTAGAGCCTACAGTATATATCGCTAGTTAAGAAAAAAATAACCCAACCCTTAAACCAATGCATGCAGCAACACAATTACAAAATCAGGCCTTCAGGTGGCACTAAGATCCCATATTACAGTTGGTTGGAGTTAAAAAATTATATAAATAAATACAAACTCTTTGGTGTTTCCTGTCTGGTGGAGCATTCGATGCATGACCAACAGGAACAATGGCAGAATATGAGCTCTGCACTCAGCTGCAGCATCCACTGCTCTGTCAATCATCAATTATCTTTATTTGGTGGAGTTTAATTGGTGAGATCTCCAACAGAGCTGAGGATCAGTGGGACCAGTTAGGCCTGTGACAGCTGCTGAGAGAGTGACAACATGTTCACACATCCATCAGTGATAAGTGGAGACGGTCACACATTTGTCCTCCTCTGCATCTGTAAATTGATCCCTGCTCTGTGCAAAATATCGACTGGGAAATCCGACTGTTGTATGGATTCTGCTAAAGCTGAGAAGGTTAACATTTCTCTCAGTGCACCTATATAAAGCAGATAAAATCTGCTCAACTTCAAATGAAGTGAGGTATTTGATGTTGTGTACATTGACTAGGGATAGGTTTTATGTGTTTTAATGAACAGAAATGAAATGTTATCTTCAAAATTCAAAATGCAATGTAGAGTAGGATATACAAATTATTTTTAAAATGTAATTTTATGTTTATTGAAATATTGTGACACAAATTAGAAACAATGATCTGGAGCAGAAAACTACAGAAATTTAAAAGGTAAAATTAAAGTCTTATTGATAGGCTAAGGGATGTAACATTGACTTGAAACAGAATCTGACTCCTCAGCATCTCACCAATAGAAATAAATAAACCAGAAATATGCCACTATTGGGGAAAAAAAAAACAAGGTTTTCCAGGAGGATTATCCAAAAGTGGGGGAAAAGAAATATATTCTTGCTGTTGCCAAAATATTTAAGATGGAAAAAAGCAGCCAGGAGATGCAAACAAATGCACTTTATGAATAGATTACCATTACTTTAATAAGCTGTATAACAACATCAAATAGGTATGCATAACCACAATGTTGTTGCTGCTCTCCATTCTAGAGAATGGTTTAAGTTTTTCTCTTAACTATTCGAGAGTAATTTCATCAGGCTTCTACAGATGTTATGTAGGCATCCAGCTATGCAAGTCAGATAAATTTTAAGAGAAATAAAATAATGCTTGGGACCTTAAGATCGACAGATGTGACTAAATATGTTTAACGAAAAACCAAATTAGCACAAATTAACTGTAAAGCATGGTGGTGGAGTGGTGATGATCTGTTTGGTTTGCTGCCAGTGCTCCTGGCAACTCTGCAATGTTTTAGTTGACTACAAAATTCCTCATTTACTCCAGTCAGAGGTGAGACCATTTAACCAACAGCCTAACCTTGACCCAAACTGGGCCTCGAACAGAACAAAACATTCCCAAACAAAGCAGCATTTATACTAAAGACTGGGAATGACATCTTTCACTTCAGCAGATGTAAATCCCTGTTTTTTTGGATGTACAGTTTTCACACTTTTAACGAGAATCAGCATCTAATTTTACTACTATTGGTACTGAATGAATCCTTGTAGGCTTATCAAAGACTGTGAGTTTTTGATAACAATGTAAATGTTTGCTTAAATTGAAATCTCTTCTGTGTTTTTTTTTAGCTTTTTGGTTAGTTTTTCTCTCTTTTCAACTGCAAAGGCATGCTGCAAATTAATAAATAGATGAGAGCAAGATAAATTCAGTTTTTTTATTTATAAGGGTTGTAACACTTTTTAGATGCATGTAAAAGCCAACCACACACCTGTCAACCGCTGGACTAGAAATGTACTTTGAAATTAGTTGAAGAAGATAATTTTACTTGAGAAGCTGCATTTTCATTAGATGTTGGTTGTATGAATGAGGCCATAATTGTCTAAGTATTACAGAAAAGCTAAAATTGATCAAAACAAGTAATATCTTGGCTACGTATAATTCTTTTCTCAGTAAAATAAAAATAGTCTTCATCTTTGACATCCATTTGCAAGGTTCGGGGAGGAAGGGAATGAATACTGAAAGAATCCCATGACCTCGATCTGTTCCCTAATTGTTGGAACTGATGGTGATACAACTCTCCCTGTGTTGCAATCACCCCTGCTCTCCCCTACATCAGAATGACTGAATAAGAAGATAATCATGATATTACAATTCTTTGGTCAAAGTTTAGACTGCCACCTGATTAAAAGAAGAAGAAAAGTATTTTTTTTTTTGAACCAGAGCAAAGTTGTAAAGAAAGTGGGTCGGCTACAGGTAGAGTCAAACAGAACCACGGAGGGATAATGATGCTACGAAACCTTGAAATTCCCCATCTACCGCTGTAACTAAATAATACTGCAAATCAACATCATTATTGAGCAATGGCTGACACATCGACATTAACAATGGATTCAATAGAAAATCATGGATGGAGAGAAACCAAACAGCGGGGTAAATAAATTGTAACCAGATGGATTGGTATTGTAGATATTTGTTGGAAGTAAAACAGCAAAGAGGAAAAGAAGCTTGTTTTTAGCAGAACTTCCTTGCAATCCATAACTCTAACGGCATGTATCAGTGCTCTTAGCAAGGCTCATCTCCACTTCTACAAAAGCAGCATTAATGTTTTTCCAGGGACGTCTTTGGGAAACCACAGTCTGCAAACCCTCCTAAAGGATTAGCTGATGAAGAGGAGGGTAGCAGCTGCTGGACTAGCCTTCATCTGTCCAAGAGCAGTTTTGCTGCACTATATACTTCTTAATTCTACTTGAATGCTACTTTGAAGTAATGCTGTTCTTACTTCAATGTAATTATTGGCTACTCTATTCAGCTCTGCTCATTTCACTTGTCAAACACAGATAGTTGCCCACACAGTTTATTGTGAGGGGAAACTTCATTCACATGTACAAGCAGAGCCTCTTCTGAGCCTCCTGTTCGATTTAGGGGATATGTATATACCCCCCCATATAGTATAATAAATTGATTCTGGAAGCAATTCAACAACTTCCACATATTCAATAGTTTATATATATTATAAAAAAGTGTGATTTTTAAATGCACATTCTTGTGCCTTTATTGTAGAGATGTTAGCTTTTTTTTCAATGTACAAGAGTTTGCACTTTATTTCATGTCTTTGTCTTACCACTGAAACCCAAAAAATAGAAAAATTGAAAAAGCTTATAGAACTATTATCAATTATTTAAATAACCTTTTCAACTCATTACCCCCCTTTTTTATTGAATACGCACTATTCAGTTCAAATACAATAATATTTTTAAAGCAACAATAAGCTATTTTTTTATGTCTCTACCCAGCTTTTAATGGTGAGCAACCTAAGATACTTTTGAAGGTTGAATGTGTCATCATTGAACCAAAAAACATCTTATGCTTTGAATTTCCTCTAAAAACAAAGCACCTTTGATGTACATTAGAGCATTAGAAATTAGGAAAATATTTTATAGAAATGCAGGATTAGTCAGAGATTAATAACAGTAATGGGTTTGTTAAGCTAACATTCTTTGGCTTCTTTCTTCTGCGGTGATATAAAAGTAATCAACTAACTACTTTAGGAGTTGAGTTGGTATGAGAGGAGTTTTCCTTCTCACTGTCGGGCTGTTTTAAAATCAGCCGGAGGAAGGAAAGCTCAGAGCCAGCAGCTATCTTTACCCCGATGTAGTGCTGCACTCTAAGGTGAACCACCCACAGTCCTCGATTTCAACAATAAATCAGAGTTTTCCTCCAGGGCAGCTCATTTACAGCGACTAAACAGAGAGCCTCTGCATCTTTTTCAAGTTGCTAGAGGGTAGGAGGGGATGAGGAAGCTGCAGGAAAACGTTCCTCTAATAAAATCCTTTTTCTTTAGTGCTGTATTGATTGAGAGAAGAAATGGTTGTGTTCTGAAAAGTCAGAATAGAAGACAGAAAAGTCCTTAATTCCTGCTAACAAGCAGGAATAAAAGTGAAGCTGGCAGAGTGTAACAGCTTTTCGCTCATAAATTGGAGCAAGATGACTATGAAGAAACCTTATGTTGTATCGATCACAGGGACCCCAGAAGTTTTCTTCCTTAGTGCATAAAGGTGGGACGACCTGAATTATAAGAGCCATCTCTGCTTTGCAAATGGCAGGTAGGGATTGCAGCAGCTTTCAGTGAAGATGTTATATTTGTTATTGTGACAACCAACGACATCTTCTACTGATTTAGAAATTCTGTATCTAGAGTCCATGACTGATGGCTTGTTTCAATCCCACGGAGAGAAAGAGGTCTTCAGGAAATAAAGGAAAGGCTGGAAGAGCAGGTAGCGTTATAGTTCATAAAAATGAAGAAAATACTTCACTGTTGACTTACAAAATATTGCATATATTATGGAGTTATAAATGTATCCTACAAGTCCTTTGTTACATCTTCTCCAGCTGTTCTGTAAAAATAAACTCTTTGAGGACTTTGTTTATCAAGTTTTGGTTAAGCTGATTCGGTTTTACATGATAAGACTATTTTAAACAATATTTTAAGCTGGAATCAGATCAAGAGAATTTGCCCAAAGTTTAAAGGTTCTATCTGGATCTATTGTTATCCAGTCATGCTTCTCATTAGCAGCTAAAACATTTCGCTCTTAATGATAGTTCTCCTTAGGCTTCTTTTCCTCCTGCTAATTTTTTAAATTTTGCAAAAAACATTTCCTGTTTTTGCAATATAATCTTTTATTTTCTGTGAATTTTATTTTGCCCAGGATGGTTTTGTTTTTATCTTTTGATATTTCCCTCCATGAATGTTTCCATTTTTAAAAGTTGAACATTTTGGGCACAGTCCACATGTTTCTTGTACTTCCATATTCAATTCAATTTGAAAATATTTTGATCCGAAAGAACAATAGATGTTGTAACTCTTAGAAGTTTTCACAGATATGCTGTAGATTTTAATAGCTTTAGGCAGGAACAATCTCCTGTAGCAGTCCATCCAATAAAGCCTCACTCCCAACTCATTGAATATTGACGCTTGGTCAAGTCCCCTGCGTGTCAGCTACTGACCAGATGGGTATACCACTTTTCCTCACATATTGACATGCAGGGTAGATGATAGGTTGTAGCCGGAACCTGCAAAAAATTCCATAAACTGTAAAATAAAACATTTCCCACTAACCAATCCTTTACCCTTACCCCTAACCTCAAGAAACACTTGTATACATGACATTTTACCATACTGTACTCTCCTAAAGCTACCAAACTAACTTTGTAGACTAAAATCTAAAAATTAAATTGTCACGGTGGTGTCATTTCATACAATGTCTGCATCTTTACTCTTCTCACCAAAAACAATGCCGGGAAGGGCAGGAGGCGTACCTCTTGCACATTTCAGCAGTTGATAGGACTGGAAGTCAGAGTTGTAGAGTAAAAAGGAATGGTGAGAGGTCATCTCTGAGGTCTTCCTGTGCTGCTTACTGTCTGGTTAGATACTCGACCGTTCACTCCAGCTAACTGCTCACTTTGTAAGGTATTGTTTGATCCAGGCAATTGTTGAGGCCTCCATCTGAGTTCTCTGGATTTTCTGACAAAGCAAATAAGGCTGAATTGTGTTATATATACTAAAGAAATCAAAGAACATAATCCTCACAGTACTGTCTGCCTTGTCTAAGTAATAGTGGGTTTCTTGAAACAGGTGTTTGATTGCATATGCAGCTCCAACTCCTTGGCGATAAGTAAACTGTAGATGATCTTGATATGTTTCTGTTTACTTGCTCAGGTAGTTGAACAGAAGTCTCTCTAGCACCTTCATTATGTGGGATGTCAAGGCAATAGGTCTATAGTCATTTGGGAAGTGTTGGCTGAGTGGTCTTTGGTACAGGAACAAAGGTCATCCACATCAATGGAGCAATCTTCTTTGGTCAGGCTAAGGTTAAAGAGGTGCTATGGAATCCCACCGAGCTGCTCTGCACAGGACCTCTGCACTCTGGGGCTGAGACCATCTGGGCCTGGGGCCTTGTTATTATTGAATGTCTACAGTTGTCTGTTCACTGGACTTCTAGAGACAGAGAAGTGGAAAGGGCTGAGAGCAGCATCATCTTGTAATTGGTTAAGAACAAATGCTTAGGAGCAGGAGGGACCATGGCAGCGGTGGGTGATGAACATTTGAGGTGTAATAGGAAATATTTGGGTCCAAGAGAATGGAATGTATTAAAGAACGTGTTTAGTTCCTTCATTTTGTCGATTCTGGAGTGCCACTGAAATGTTATGGAGGAAGTTGAAGTCACAACTTCAGAAAGAAACGGAGGTTTTAAAATGTTTTGCATGTACATGTAGAAACACAAAACTAGCATTGTAAAATTTTTCCACTCAGAGAAACACTGGTTCCATGTCAAAGGTTCCAAGAGACCTTAGCCTCACTGCAATGGCTGCCTATTCAGTTTATGGTTTAAAATGGCATTATTTCATATGTTCTTAAATATTTTAGTAGTGTTGCACAGCTCGACCTGTTCTCTCCTAGATGTACAAAAGCTGTAGCAAAAACTGAAAGGGGAAGGAGCTTTTTCTGCAACAGTTATCAGGCTTTTAAATTCACTGGCAACCAATGACAGACAGGCCTTTTCACTAAAATACATATTTTTCTTGTGCTTTTGACTCAGCATGAGATATCTTATTTGTTGTTTAGTTGGTTGTCTAGCATCTTTGGAGTGTTTTCTCTGTATTTGGGTTTAATACCTGTATATGATATGTTTTCAACACTTTGGTAAAATTGATTGTTTTTAAGGAGCACTGTACATAATGGTGGTTTAGTTTTCCTGAAATTGTTCATCACAGTTTGAATCCTTCAGTTTTTTTCACCACCTCACCTGAAAACAAGATGTGACATTTATCCCAGAAATTCAAATACTCTTTATATGTTTTTACAACAAAAAGAAAACAAAAAACAATTTATCGCTCCATGGAGATGATTCGTTAATTTTTCTTTCAAAGGAAGAAAAAATGTAAACCAGAAGGCTTTAACCTTCTTTGCGAGATGTCACAATAGAGATGTTTTTAACCTTCTAATCTAAACCTTTAAAGAGGTAAGCTGTGCTGCTTTGAATTTTCCTTCATGATTATTTTATTCTGGATCCTCCTTCTGTTAATATAGTAAGATTAAAACAAAAGCACAGACTCTCTTTCATAGGCTGAGTCTACTTTTTCTCTTTTTCATTTCAGCTTTAATCAGAGAGGCAGAATCTTTTTTTCTACTCACATTAACTGTATGTCAGGTTTCTAACCTTGTTTTCCTCAGTGTAAAAAACATATATTTTAGTCTTTGTTATCTGACCTTGTTTCCACAGCAGCTACCTGGAGGTGTCTTCTTAAAAAAAGAAGTGGTGACATCATGCAAACTGCAGACAACATAAAAAAAACAACAAGCAAAGCTGTGTTTCAAACACAGACCGCAGAAAGCACAGGTCATTGTGCAAAAGGGTGGTCATGTTAATTCTCCATCACTGAGCTAGAGATTCTAATTTTGTTGGAAAGTCTGATTGCAGGTGAACTTTTTGCAAACTGCTCTGCTCTCAGATGGCGAGCTTCCAGCAGCGAGGCGTTTAGCTGGGGTTTGTCTGATGAGTAATTGCCTCTGCTGGGCACCCCGGGAAGAATCAGCACTAATAACCATTTTAATTTAAAACAAAGCATCCTATTAATCTCAGCGGCAGGGCCCCTGACTGTGCAGATGAACCCAACGTGCTGCAAATAAACCTTGGTGCGTTTAAAAGCTGCGATACAGGAGCGTACAGTGGTAGAAAGTGTCTGATTGGATTTCAAGCTGCTTGAATAACTCCTGCTGATGAATAATGGAAAAAAATGTAAGTTGATGAAAGATGGTGTAAAATGGTATCTGAAGACAGATATCTGAGTGAGACAGGTATTACTCAAGCAGCAGGACAGTTTGAAGGTCTCTGCAGGAAAACACACTTTTCATTTTGATCTTAAATCACTGTCAAAAAAAGATTTTATTTCTGCTGAATATTTGAGCTTTTTATTACAGCATAGGGACTTATGTACATCTGAACCATATTTTATATAATATAAGTTGGATGCTGATAGAAAACTTATCCTAAAATGACTGGATGTTCTGAGAAACCAAAATGTTTCTGGGGGAGAGAGAAAAAAACAGTGGCCCAAATCTAAATTTTATGAGGGTCAAATTGCCAATTCATTGTGTTTTGAACAAGTGCAAAGATCTAGCTTAAATTAGATTTTTACAAGTCTAATCTAAGCCACTTTGAGATCTGACTCGGATCTCTTTGAGTGTGATTCCAGGTGACAAAGACCAAGGTCGAATTTATATGACTGAAATCACTTTCTAATGATATTTCTCATAACTTTGCACTGGCAGAAGTCAGAAATGACAAAGATAAATGGCAAGAAGTATTAGACCTAATTAATATATATTCAGGTCAGATTGGAGGGATTGTATTTGATTACGGACATTGCACACATCCATGCAAAGCTTCTGTACAATCCGAAACACAGAGGACTTTACAAAGCTTAAGAGATTACACAGCATCTGGCAATCTGTCCCTTTTGATGTGCCATACTGTACAACTGATTGCAACAAGTGTCGAAATATATGGAAAAAAAATGTTTCACTCAAACCTGTAAATGAACTCTGTCTTTGTGTTAGCCACAACCAAATCCCATCCCCACGTCTGTCATGTTTTCTAGACCAGAGCGACCTTACAGTAGTATTAAACTACTGTTACTGTTCTTTAGCAAATGCAGATCAGTTTGGAGCAGCAAACAGTTCAAACTGAAGTCAGATGTGGGCAATATTTTTAAGTAATGCAATTGATTTCCCAAATATCAGATTTCAGAAAAAATCAAAATAGGCCATTAAGACCTGCAGTGAGAACGTATGTACAGTATGTACTATATTAACCAAAACACAGAGAATCCTCACAGGTCATGACTTCATATTTTCCAGTTGCCAACCCAAAAAAATCTATTGTCATTTTGCTTTGTTTTTTATTCCAAATGAGGCCTTCTCTAAAAAGCCTCAAAGTTTTGACAGGTCACTACTAGTTTTATTGCATAATGCGAGTCTAAAGACCACATTTTCCACTTCCTGGTCTTGTCTTAACAAAATAATGCCCTAACCCTTAACCCTTTCAACTCATTATTCTTTTCATTTTCTCAAGTAATTGCCCCATTGGGGTTTTCTTTGGAAAGGCATTTTACCACCTTCAGAGGTAAAGTTTAGCTCAAGCCTCTCGGTCAAGGACTGTTTTACCTGAGAGCATAGAAAAAACAAACAAACTTGTAATGAAATACAACTTTTCAGAAGCCCCAGGGTTTGCAAATCACACTTTGCTTTTCCATATAGAATAACCTTACTTATTTGCACCAACGACGCTTTCCTTTCACTGGGCTTTGATCCCTCAAGTGAGCCAGTACATTGTGGTGCTTAGTCTGGCTTTTGGAGCTGCAGGGAGCAATGATTGGTGGACTGTCTGGATTCTTTTTATATCAAGACCACCTTTCCACCATCTTTAAACTGGCACTTTGTTTTGTTACAGCCAGCAACCCCCCATTCCCCCGGTTCATGCTTACTGAAAGTTATTTGTGATCAAACGCTTTGTGTCAGTCATAAGACCAGCTTCAGTTCTACCAAGAAGAGTGAATGAATGTAACGTAATGAAAACAATGCTTTAAAGTTTTTTAATGTCTTGAAAAAGGCCTGGTTTCTTTCTTTTGAAACCTCAGGGAAATGTATTAACATATAAGTAATTGTGTTTGAATAATTGTGTTTGAATATATTTGATTATTGGTGGAACAAATACAAAAATATAAATATATATATAAATATAAATATATATATTTATATAAATATAAATATAAATAATGACATAAACTTTTCAGTAATTTAACTTTTTTAATTTCTACGTCTTGCTCCCTGTAAACAGAAATTTAGCATCATTATGCTAATGACAAGTGGATGAAAACTTTTGACTGGAACTATATAAATGGAAGAAAAACATGATTCAGTTACAACAGGTTTATTTAAGCCATAAAGTCTTTATGGTTCCAGTTTTATGGCTATGACTGAAGGCAGATCAGAGCACATCCAACAGAGACACGAGCCTGAATAACTTAAAGTATCAGTGATGTTGCAGAGGTTAAAAACTGAGTGTTTTTTTTAATGAAGATACCTTCTTCTTTTCTTCATTTCACAGAAATCAAGGAAAATCTCCTCTTTGTTAGAAGATACCTATTGTTCTCCTATTTCTGTTCTCCCTATTGTTCGATGTGCTGCAGTGACAGATCAGGTTTCAACTTCAGGCAGCCATAAAAGAGGAATTATGAGCCTGAGGAAATAAGTCAGATTTGGCCTAAAGTGACACTTTTGAGGATCTGCAGTCGTGCCGCGATCTCATTAATGTTAAAACTTGCAAAATCTCTGTCAGGGAACAGCATGGTGGGATAATTCCTCACCTACTCAGCAAACTTTTACTTTAGTCTACATGAGCGAGTTGCTATAAATCAGAGTTAAACTCAAGGAGATTTTCACATTTTGAAGCGATGTGCATGTTCCTACAGAGACCAGGCTGCTCAGATCAGCACTTTTTACAACAACCTATCATCCGTTTATTTTTTTAAGATTAAATATATACTGTTGAACACTTGATGGGAATTTAAGTTTTAATCATTATAATTTTCTGTTAATGCACTGTTGAAATACCTAACTTTCTCCAATGGAAATCAGCTATTATATCAGATTAAATAGTTTTCAGATAGTATGTGTCCAATGAGAATTAAGCTTTATTCAGGATTTAATAACTTTATTGATCTCACATTGGAGAAATTTATCCCTGCATTAAACCCTTCCCCTTGGGGAGCAGTGGGCTGCCATTGTGGGGCGCCCAGCAGAGTGGGGTCTTGCTCAGAGACCCAGAGTGGCAGTCTGTGGGAGTGGGACTTGAACTCAGAACCTCAGAATTCCAAGCTCTAAACTGCAAAAACGATCTAGAAATAAGTAAAGATTTCTTAAATTAAGTGTATTTACCCTTAATTTGAGTAGGTAAGTAAGAGGATTTGCCAATGGAATGAGTATTTTTACTCTTAAAATAAGACAATTAGATAAAATTCACTTGAAACAAGATATTGCAATTGTTTTTTTTATTTTAAATGTAAATTATCTTGTTCCATTGGCAAAGTGTCTCACTTACCTCCTCAATTTAAGAAAAAATGCACCTATTTTAAGAAAGAATTACTTATTAAGATTAAATTTTTTTTGCAGTGTATGCCTAATGACTAGGACGCCACTCCCTCGAAAGTATCTAGTATTGATATAGCTTAGTTATATTTTTAATTCAATTAATCAGGCTGGAGATCAACTTCTAACCCATTCTGGTCAGATCAGTGTTGAATTAATCACAGTTTGTTGGTTCTATTATTACACCTGCTTTTCCTTTAACATCTGCTGTTGTATTTCAGGCAAACCATATACAGAGACTGGTTGCCCATGTGCAATGGTAGAATTGCTCAACAAAAAGAATATCTGGAAAGTGTATTTGTGCTTTGTTGACTTTATCAATCATGGTCAGGTATTATATCAATTTTTGCAGAATAGATGTATTAAAAAAAAGAATCAGGACAGCATAGCATCATACCTTACAGTCTCAGAAGGTCATGACAGCTGGACCCCCACCAGGTGCAGCCAACCACCAGCCAGGAACATGCCAGTGAACCATAGGTTGCCATTCTGGAACTCACCATGCTGTCATAAATGCTTTGGCTCCAGGATGGTCAGCGCTGAGCTCCCCAAACCAGCTTCTTTTTAAAAAGTGGCACATTCTCTCTCTGGGGTCAAACTTGTTGGCCACAGATTCAAAATCTGTGTCATCCTCTCTAAAGGCTCACACTAAGGTGGAATTGACTGCGTGGTTGTCAACTCGTACTTGAGGAGGACTCAAAGGGACATCCACTGGAAAAGTCAACACAAAGCTAAATGTTTACAGCGGTGCACAGTACTTAATGTCACACAATAAACTAATATATGTGAAAAAAATATGCACATGAACCTGTTTTACATGTGAAACTGAACTGTAGGTATGTAAGAACAGTAGGAAATTGGTGAGCTCAGCTCCAACAACTCTCTCTTATGATTTTCCTTTTATCAAAGTGTTCCACAGGCTAAAAAATTTTAATCAACTTTTTTCCATTAAAGTGGTCTCAGACAAAAAGACTGTAGGAGGAATTTGATTTATTACGATATCCAAAACGATTAAATTATAAATTATTTTCATCAAGTCCACACTTATTTGTCATGTTTTCATCAGCAGTAAGTTTGAAATCATGATTCATCCGGACTGGGGCCATATCTCAAGCAATTAATACAATTGTTATATGTTTTAATAATTTTTAGAATATACTAACCCATTGCATAAGACTATGGTTATAATTTCAGTCTGTCTTTGAGAGTTTTCTTGGAATAAATGTCCTCTTTGTTGTCACCTCATTATAAATCTAAAGTCACTCACATCCATCTGCTGTTGATATTGAGCAGGCTCTGCATGGTTGCAGCAAGATTTTGCCCCTTCTTAGCAGAAAATACTTTTAGAGCATGCTGGATGCTTTTATACACTCTAAAAGTTTTTTTCTGCAATTTAGCATCTCATCTTCAAATTCTGATTACCAAGAAAACAGCTCTGCAGCTGCAGTATTCTGCAGTATAAGCTATTAATAGTAGATAACAAGAATATCAGCATCTGGCTCTCTGTTATTGCATTAAACCTGATATTTCTCTGAGCAAAAATATTTTATTTGGGCTTTTTTACAGCTTCACATGTTCTTATATGACAATTAGTTTCTGTCCGATTCTGTTTAATTTGACTTTCAAGTTATGGGAATTTAGGAAAATATAGCACTTAATCTTAGAAATCCAAATTTGATCAAGTTTATGCATTATGTTTGTAAATAATTCAAAAACCTTCAGAAAATGTTCTGAGAAACTGTCTCAATATGCCAGTTAATAGTTTTCTTTAACTTATAAAGAGATTGTAATAAAGAATTTCTCTGCAATTGAATTTGAGATAAAAGTGTTTCTAGCAGCTGGAGATTTACTCAGCCTGTGTTTACAGACGCAAGATTATAAAAATGCAAACTTTAATTAGAAAAAAATGTGCTGCGTAGAAAGCAATTGTCAGATGGAGGCTTTTCATTCTTCCTAATCTCTACAAAAACACCCACATTCTAACTCTATGATCACCCACGGTTTTTCTGCTGCCTCCACATACAGCAGAGCAGAGAGATGGTTAAATACGATGAAAAGCACGAGCATAAAGAGCTATGTGACTGGGGACGTGACCAGCACAGAACCTCGGCCGCCCACCTCTCCGACACATTTGTTAACACAAGGCCCAGCTGAAGGCCTCCACTCATTGATTCAGCTTCATTTCTGACTCGATCAATAGCACTCGATCAAGGTGTAGAGCTGCAGAAGGGTCAGGCTTTAAATCAGATGGTGTCCCATACTGGTTTCTCCTGCCTTCCTCGCTCTGTTTCTGTCATGATGAGAATAAAGACGAGTCAAAAGTAGATCACATTAACATCATGTTCCATCTCTGGGCAAATATCAGTCATTATTAGATCAGACAGGGAGTATTTACTGAGAAATTCAGTTATATATGAGGTTAAATCTGTGAAGTGATGTCTGATAATTATAGCTTATTATTTTCTGGTGTGTTATAATATTTAATATATATTTTATTTTGAGAAAAGAAAATCTGAATGCCTCTAGTATTGGTGCTATTGGGTATGATGTTAGCCAGATGTGCTTAATGCACAGTGATATAATGAGAAATAATTTGTTTTTGGTCTAAATTAGCACAATTTTAGTGTTTTCCTTTAAATTAGCATTAAGTTAAAATGTTTTAATATCTTGTCATGTTAAATAAATCTGTCAGGGTATATATATATCTCTCAGGTTTTTGACACAAATTACATTTAAATGGAGGTTCAAATTGAATAAAGTTACAAACACAAACTGTAGAATCTGTAGAATCAAACAATCTAATTCGTTGAGTTATGTCACCTGTAGAACGACATGGCATGGTTAGTTTTTCTAGATGATTTGCTACTGTGATGAAAATCTTTGCCTGAATAAGATAAAGTCTGTTGTTCCTGGCAGAGAACCATCTGGTAGTATCAAATAGGCCTCAGCGGCTGATCATCTTTCATTTGAGTTTTCTGTTGTTTTTCTTCTTTATTTACGTTTTTATAATCAAATTCTGTCACCATGTCAAGCTGGAGCCCCAAGTGAGAACATGTGGGTCCAGAGACATGAATCTGAGGAAAACTTTGCAACAATAAAAATGTAGAACTGGTTGGCTAAGTAACCAAGGAAGTGTGGAGTTAGTAGTTTGGGCAAGGCAAGGCAAGGCAAGACAAATTACTATGGCACAGTCAGTACATAGACAATTCAAAGTGCTTTACATAAATTAAACAATAAAAAAATTATAAAAGCATAATAAGCTAGTAAAGATAAAAACATGATAAAAGCAGGTAGAAAACAAAACACTTAGACCGCAAGCTCAAACTACTGATACCTCAAAGGCAGTTCCAAACAAATGGATTTTTAATGTTGAATTCAAAGAACTCAGACTTTCAGCACTTTTACAGTCCTCTGGAAGTTTTTTCCAGATATGTGGGGCATAGGAACTAAAGGCTGCTTCTCCATGTTTGGTTTAGTTCTTGGTGTACAGAGAAAGCTTGAACTAGAAGACCTGAATGGTCTTGGAGTTTGATACACTGACAACAAATCTGATATGTATTGAGTTTCCGACCCATTCAGTGATTTATAGACTAGCAGAAGGATTTTAAAGTCTATTCTCTGAGCTACAGGAAGGATACAAGGATATAAGTGTTTTTTGTACTTTCTTAGTTCTAGTGAGAAATCCATCCTTTCCCCTCCTGAGGGACAGCAACAAGTTAAGGATCTTTTATTATTTTAATGGTTATCTTGCTTGAGTGAATATAATTAGCAGTTAGATGATTTGCTTATTAGATTTGTTTATTAAAACAGGCTCTTGAACTATTTTTGCTGAGATTTATGACAAACATTCAAATGATATGTTTTTGATAATACAGTTGTCATTGAAGTATTCAGCAAATTGTGTTTTGTGTGTGTTTGTCTCTGATCCCACTTACACTGGAGCATTATCAAAGACTCTACCTCAAGGTGTCATGATGATTGTCTTTATTCCAATAGCTGTTTGCATACTTTCTTAAAGATATTAATATGTGATTACTAAGTTTATTAAAGGACCCATTTGTTTTAATTTTAGTTTTCTGTGATTATTTATACAGCAGTGACTGTTTTCTTTAAAAGATGGGTGAACTTCCTTTCAGATAACAACTTGAAAAGATTAATGACGAATAACTGCTTAATTTATAAACGTACTTATTTATTGTAAAGTTATTTACATTTAGTGATGGTGGGGAAAACTTGATTTCAACAGCCGGTCTAAAATGTCCAGTCACAAAGGCAGCCATTAATAATACCTGGTAATTGAGCACATTGTCAGTTATAATCATTTAACACTTGATTTCAATAACATATTAATTACCTATAACTTCCAGTTCTAGTTATTAATATATTTATAATCTACTGGTAAAATTGCACATCATTACTAATCAAGGAGAAATACCTGAATGTAGCTTAGATACTTAAGATTATCAAAGTCGTTAAAATTTGTCAAAAATCAACAACCAGGTAGCATAGGTTTGCTAATGCTGGTTGATCAGGCTGATTCTTAAGCCTTATGTGATGTTTTCAACCCATAGCACAAAGCTTAATTATATCTCTTTCTGGAGTTTTTAGTTAAAGGTGCTCCACAAGAACTGAGAGTAGTCTGATGAAAATGTTATGATATGCAAATTAGTATCTTCCATTAAATGAGCACTAGCATTGGGCCCACTTTCTATTGGAGGGATATCTTCAGGATCTCAATGATACAAGTTTAATGCGCTACATAACGGTTTGGATCTGGATAAAGGTTTTTTATCTTAACAGCAACTCCTCTCCATGTCCTGTTTTTGGCTGACAGCTCAGTCTGTATGTACCACTGCTCATTTCTCAGTGCATCTCCTCTGTGGTTTAGAGAACAGTCGGTCAGTACGTGGGCAGCAGCTCCCTGCAGATAGAGTGTAAAAATAAAAGCAGGAAGAGCTGAGCTGAAATCAAATGCCTTTTTTTTGTGTCTGATGTGTGAAGACAGGGATAGACGTGTTATTATCAGGAACATCCTCACAAAGAGGTTAGCCGAGCTTCAGGAGTGCTCCAAGGCCTGGCAGAATGCCTCCGCCTCACAGGAGAAAGTGGAGGTGGAGCCGCCTGCTCGTCAGCACCGTTTAGCTGATGTTAAACCTGCCAGCGGCTGACCTTAGCGCAGCCCGGCCTTTTGAGACATCAGCGGTATTGGGGAATAACTAAGTAAGTCAGAAGGCTGTGATCATCTGGCTGCTGAATGATTTTCTTTTTGTGGGGGAGAAAAACCACATTACAGCTAAATTACCTGCTGCATCTTTCTCTTTAACCTGGTTTGATCATCTGAAACACTCATTTAAAGTTCTCATTTAGATCAGCAAAAGATACAATTTGCATATGAAAGGGAAAAAACGCACTGAAACAGAAAAAACAAAAAAATCTTAGGCCTGAGGTGGTCAGGCTGAGTAGTATGGAACTAACCGAGGTTTATGAAGATGGAAGTAGAAACATGAAACAGACCAACCCAGTTGATGAGAGGAGCTGAGGAAAAACCCATAATGTTAATGAAAAACATAGCTTGAATCATTTAACAGAGCAATGATTAGGGTAAATTAGGCCATGGCCTTACTACAGTAATCATACTAACAAACAAAAAAAGCCATAACCTGCTTACTGGAAGTTGATAAAACAGAGAAATACTGGAAGCTCTTCACTGAAGATCACACTTTTTATTCGAGTTTAAATGAACAACATATTCTCATTATGAGTTCGTATGAAATCGTACGAAAAGTTATGCACACTATTTCGTACGTTTTGGACATTTTTCCTCAAAAAACCACATGAGCTGGCAGACAGAAAAAAAAAAGCTGATCCACGGACGGACGTAAAACTGGGAAAAACAGTGCAATCATCACTTATTCATGTCTCTAACTACGTTGCTTGCTGTTTTATATCTTAGGGTTAGGGTCAGGGCTAATTGTAATTTATATTCTATATTCGTGAATGGTGCGTCAGATGCGCATGCGCATACAACGAAAAAAACGTCCAAAACGTACGAAATTACGGTGCATAACTTTTCGTACGATTTCATACGAACTCATAATGAGAATACACTGAAATGAAGGGGTCAGTTTGTTTCTATTGTTTTTTCTTCCTATCTAGGATACTCTTCTGAAGAGCTCACTGATAGGAAAGAATCTTGATCTTCCTCAGCTCCTCCTGAGAGAGTTCTGCAATAAATTGTGTGTCTTGCCTCGGAGTCTCCTTCCAGTAGGATGTACCAAAAAACACCTCCGATGCATCAATTAGAAATCCCCACTTAAACCGCCTTAACTGAATGTGCTTGATATACATGACCAACACCTTTACTGTGTTCTCTGCTTAGATGCTAATCTTTTTCTGGTTGGGCCTTATTTATAACGCTGCTGTATGTTTGGTGTTTTACAGCCACATATATAGAAGGCTCTTACCTAAGACCCTTTGTTGTTTAAAAATCTTCTGAAGAGGATTTTCACTGTTTTCCACGATCTTTTTCAACTTACGAAGAAATCGTCTTTGTGAAAGAAGGTTCCAGAGGTTCTAGAGGAGTTCCTACTATAAAGCCTGTGTTAGCTTGTTGAGCTCTTTTTAGTAATTTGATCTGATGATGTTACCCTAGCAGATGATGGGGGAAGAGATTAGACTCTTCACAACAGACTTATAGAAGATATGTAGCATCTTGTTGCAAATGCCGGAGCACTTAAGCTTCGGTAGGAAGTACAATCTGCTCTGTCCTTTCTTGGAGACGGGCTCACAGTTGTGTCTTCGGGCTAATTTGTTGTCCAGGTAAACACCATGACATGTATACTTCTCAACCACCTCCATTTCTTTTCCCATGATGTTGATATTATGCAATTTGTTCTGGTTTCTTATGAAATCTACAACCATCTCCTTGGATCAGATGATTGTTTCCACACCATGCAGGCAAGCAGTTCACTAGCTCTCTGACCTAAGCTTTTTGTCTATCTTTGATGCATCCAATGACTGCAGAGTCATCCGTGTATGTCTTTAAGTAACAAGACTCTCTCTAGCACTAGAAGTCAGAGGTGTACAGAGTAAAATGGAAAGAAGAGAGTATCGTCCACTGTGGGGCTCCTGTGCTGCTGACTACTTGATTAAGCAGTTGACCTTTCCGTCTAACAAACTGTGGTTGGCTTGTCAGGTAGTTTTTGATCCAGGCAATTGGTGATGCATTGACCTGAGTCTTCTGAAGTTTCTCACAAACTAACCCAGGTTGAATAGTGTTAAATGCACTGGAGAAATCAAAGATAATGATCCTCACATTGCTGTCTGCCTAGTCTAAATGACAATGGGTTTATTAAACAGGTGCATGATGGCATCTTCAACTCCAACTGCAGATTGCATAAAAAATATTCCTAACAATGTCATTATTCTTATTTTAATTTTGCTCCTATCTTGGCAGAATTTCATATTAAACAAAGACTACAAGATAAAGCCCTGTCTTTATATCAATCCCTTTAAAACCTTATCAGTTTTAATGGCTAAAAGGGCTGAAAAAGTTAAACTTTTTCCAGAGCTAAATAAGCCAAAACAATGATACACACTCTCTTGGCCGTAGTTCTTCCAGCTGATCTAAAGCAGACTCAAGGCTTCAGGTACATTTTTTATTGCCATAAGAGAAATTGCTTTCTTATAAACAAGCTTATTAGCTATCATAAACAACATAGAACTCATTTAATTTCATTAATGGGTTGATCCTATTAAACACATTGATGAAACTAAATGAAAGAGTCCAAAGTTGTTCTCTGGTAAACAGAAAACATCTGCACATTTTCTCAAACTAAACTATTCTGTCATTCTAAATCGTATAATGAGATATGCCAAATTTGTGCCAGGAGAAAGATGGGACAATATTTGACTAGGCTGACTGAACCGAGAAAAGAGTTTAACAAACCCTTCATCACCTCATGTTGATACGTCATTGCTTTTCAAACATGTGTTTAATCACAGAGCACAGACGTTTTACACAATGAAACTGATTGTGTGTGCATGTTGGTGTGTAATTTTTAACATTCTGTGCATGCTATCCAGATTTTCTTATTGGTCATGAATTCAGATACAGCTGCAAAATATAAATATGCTTACCTTTGGATGATTGGGGCTGATAAAGTCTCTGTTTTATTTATATCTTCCTTTAAAGATAATTTGAATAGAATTGAATAGAATAAAAAAGGACAGGCAAATGAAAGCATTGAGATCCACACAGAGACAGAAACTAATATAAAATTTAAAATAGGAGACTTTACAATAGGCCAGATTTACAACATTAGAAAAAAATCTAGTGCAGTTGTGAAATACAGCATAAGAAATGTGAAACTGAGTTGTAATATTTTTAAATGTACAAACCGTGCTTGAATATTTGTTCCTAAAGAAAAAGAAAATACAATTAAAAAGAACATGGAATATGATTTAGTATTTATAGACCTTTTTAGTTGTGACCTTGAGCGTCAAGTTTGTGTAGAAGCTGCTAGGATGGCGATTTAGGTTGGGTTTAAAAAGTGACCGCTGCCAAGGTATATTAACTTTTTTATAAGTTACAGTTTAAAAACATTTAATTTTTCTTTCCCTTTATTTCTACACTCCAAAAGCCCATTGTGTGTTGCAGCTGTTGGGATGTGGAAATGACAGTGTTTGATTTGCATTAAAGGTTTGAGCTTAGGTCTCTAAATTAAAATATGTCACATCTGAGCCGCATATCTCATAGCTATACTGTAAGTCCAAAAAACACTAAGTAACAACTACAAGTATCATTACCACCACAAATACAGGTTGTACAAACAGAGGTTGAATAGTTCTGTAGGCAAAGGCTTGTTGCGTTTGTCACTTGTAGGACTGGCAAATAGATTTTGAACCTGGAGCATCTTTCAAGACATCTGACCTCAGAAGTTCTTCAGACTTCAAGTCTGGTCCATGATTCTGGACCGCAAAAAGATGGCTTGCCTTCTTCAGGTTAGTGGGTCACAGCTCACGGTGCATGTTCTGACATCTACCTGCTCACACTGTAGGTCTAAAACTCATGTGGGACTCAGCTCTGCACTGAGATGGCGCTACTCGGACTCATCTATCCGGAAGTAGAGGAATATGAAGCCCACCAGAGAGAAAAGCTCTGCCGTGCAATTTTGGGTGCTGAAAGCCCTAAAAAGAAACTCAATGACGTATTTGGAAAAAGACATGGCTGGGCAAACGTGGCTACTACGGTCTGTCAATTTTACAGAAAGAACTCCATTTCACTCACACCTCCGCCATGCTTTTGTGTTTTCATCTGAGAGGAAGAAGAAGAATCCTTGTTTGCGCACGTCCACTGAGTGCTTTACCCACGACGGCCGACTGAATTTCAAACATGTTTGATTTTCTGCTGACCTCATGATTCCTGATTGGGAGGTGGTCGTGAGAGGCTGATTGGCCCTCGTTACCCCCTGTACCATACACGATGCATGACGCACAATCAGGCTGAAAGTCAGCCCGATCGAAAAATTCCTGCACGACTGGAAAGACTGCAAAAAAAATAAAGATAAAAATATCAAAAAAGCTCTCCACTTTTGTTTTTCTTTTCATCAAGTCAAGCAATGTGGGATGAAGATAATTACATTTTTCTTTGTATTAAGTTTCCATTTGTTAGGTCTAAACTGAAACACCAAATCCCTCTTTTTATCTTAGCTTTTCAGTTTGAGAACTTAATATGCAGAAATAAAATGGATTTATAAGCAGGAAATAAATTCATTACAATTATGTTTTGAAACAGTAGTTGGTTTTATTTAATAAAAATTCTCATCCAACATAATAAAAATCTGACTTTTACATATGTCTGCAGAAGAGAACATCTCAGTTGGACAATAAAGGCAAACTTTGGAATGGAACTGGTTAAAACCTTGACATATATTTGGTCCAACATGGTTCACAGTGGTGACTTAACCGATAAGCATGATGAAGACAATGGTGTTAGACTGTTGACTCATAACATTTGTTGACCTCTTCACATGAAATCTCTGTTGGCTTATGGTGTTCGGCATGACAAGACACTCATATTTATGGCTGTTAGAAATTTCCTCCTGACCTTTACTTACTCCCTGAGATCCCTTAGAGGTGTTTATAGGTAATCTCTCTGAAAGGTGTCATCCTGCACAAGCTGCACAGAGTTTGATTTTACAGCATTTGCCTTCTGCAGAGTAGAACAAAACTCAGTTTTACAGAGGCTTGCAGTACATTGTTGATCTTCTTTATTTTACATTTAATGGCTTTTAAAACAGTAGTACTATAATATCTACTCTATCATTAGCAACTGGATTTAGGTAACGAGAAAAAGTGCAGTCTGTGACCGTTACAGAGTCAGATACATTGATATGTCACTAACAAATTGAGGATAACAGTCAGAATATTCTATATTTTACAGATTTTCTGTCTTATAGTGGTCATTTGAATTCATTTAGAGGTCAAGTTCTTAGACTTCTAAGTGGGACCCTGCTGGTTCCTGGTTGTGTCAGCAAGACATACAGCATTTAAAACTTTGCTAGGTCTGTTAGCCACACATAATGACTCTTTGTGGCAACCCCTTTATGATATAGAATATGGAAGCAGTTGAAAGGAAACAAACAATTACAGAAAAATGATGATAGTGTTGATTCATACGTGTAAAGTACGTGTTTTATATAAACATAGCAAAAATATATGAGAAACATATGTTGAAATATCATTTATCCATATGCCGCTTAATTTTTTTCCACATTACTCTTGTAAAATTCATATTATATTGTATGAAATGGAAAAAAGGGGCAACTTTCAAAAAAAAAAAAATCAGAGAAGAATAAATCATATAGCAAAAGAAATGGAATTTTGTTACCTTCTAGTAGGTTATTTTTCAGGTTTCCCCAAAAGGAAGATTTTAGAAAGCTCATATTTTGTTTATTTAGTGCTGGTAAAATGGTTACATTTGCATCAGCCTCTGGAGTGTTGCCATACCAATCTTTTTTTTGATAAGATTCCAGGAATCCAAAGACAAAGCTTTTAATAGCCTTTCCTTTTAGTGGTCAGATAAGATTCAGAGAATTATATTAATTCAAACAAATCAAAACAGCTTTCTCTGCAGGAGGATTAGACTCACCCCACAAAACCAGATGGGATAATGAGTTTATAGAAGAGTTACTGATTTCCTGTATCAAAATAGTCACATTTGGTTTTGTGAGCTAGAACGGATGTCATTCTAGGGAGATGTTTTGGACAAGTTAATCAGGAAGAGAGGCCTAAAGAGGGACCTGGGACAAAGCAAGACAACAAAGGAACTGCCTGAAAGAAATATGCAGTAGAGCATGGATGAATGGATGGACTGGGGGAATATATGAAATAACCAATGTAAAGATTTGTGAAGGAATTACTTTCCTATTGTCCGGGCAGGTGAGACAACACCGTACTTGTGCTGGGGTTATGAGAAAGATATGAGGCTTTACCAACAATTTTAGAAAAATACTTAAATACACATTTTTTGTTTCCTGCACTTGTTATGATTCAGAATGAGGACCCAGAAACTACCAGAACACAACAGGAAATAAATTTAAAAGATTTATTGAGGGAATAATGCAGGTTTTTCAGGATCAGGGGAGCCAGAGCCTCTGGAGGGGAGAGAACAAGTTAGTGGCTGAGATAGATGATTTAAGGTTCAGACTGCTAAGCCACTAACCTTTCTTAATATCCAGGCGGGGTGTCTTGGTTCCAGAAAACTTTGGTTGCTTGACACTGAATTCTCACTGAGGCTTGGCAGACTATCTTGGTCAAAGGAGGTCCAGGGTCAGAGCCAGGTGATCAGATTTTCAGAGAATCCAAAACAGAATCCAGGGACAAGGTCAGGGATCCAGGCAGCACAAAAACAGATCCAACAAGGGCTATGCAGGCTCAAAAAATCAGGAGGCAGAAACAGGTCAGGATCATGTAGACAGACAGAAAAATGCTGGATGCTTACTAGCCAAGGCTTTCAGGCAATCTGGCACTGTCAACTAGACAGAGGCTGCTTAAGAAGGCTGGCAAACGGGTGAGAGGAATCAGTGGCAATTAGGCTGAGCAGCACAGAGCAGAAGGGGGAGGCGAATGAAAACAAATACTAGTTGACAGGCCAGAAACATAACAGCACTAATGTTTTCTGAAAACATCAGCTGTGTCCTTAAGAATCTGCAATAAAAGCAACATGCCAGAAAAGCATTGAAGATACTACCTTTTGGTTTTTCACAAATGTAAAAAAGTTTTGTTTTCACTGTAACTTTACTATGTATGGATCTGATCATTCAATGCTTTTAGTTTTACATTATAGAGGTTCAAGTGCAGCCCTGTCTAATTAAGTCGTGAAACACTCCATTTGATGCCTCAAACTTTATCAGCACCAAATTGAGTAGCTTCAGAGTTCCTACAGTTCTTACTTTTCTGTGTCATGTCAGTCCGAAAATGCTGTTAAACAGACAACTGGTAGAATCCAGAGGTGTTTCCTCAGTGCCTTTGCAGCAAATGTTATCAGACAGATAAGCACGGAGTTTTTATCTTAATATAACATGCCTCAAACAGTTTAAAGAGACTAGATTTGAAGCTAAAACATCTCCTCTTCATATCTCATATTAGTCACACTTTCTACCTTACAAAGTCATATGCTGACAACAAATAGATTGCACTCTGTGAGATTGACTTCACTGACAGAGAAGCAAACATTTTCCTTCAAGTCTGTGAAACATTCATTCATGAGACAGCAGTAAGTCTGCAGTAATGTAACTACTGAGTAGAAGCAATTATTTTGGAGTTCTCTGGAGTTTTAAGATGTTAAGTGGAGGTAATTAGGTAGTTCAACAAGCATAACTCTGCCTTGAGGCATCTTCCCCCTCCCCCAACAACTCTCCAAGCATCTCACCTCGATGGAGCTATTCAAAGCACAGAGAAAAGGTTGTTGGGATCTTTATTGCTGTCTCCCCTCTTAATCTGATAGGATCCCAAAGCTTTTTTGTTGTTTTTTGTTTGGTTTTCTGGCCCAGCCACAGAATCAGGATGGCATTCTTTCATTTAAATCTGATCAAAACACTTCGAGGTAAATGGCCTGGGAATTCAAACCAGACTCAAGCTTCTAAAAATGTGTTTTTATATGAAAAATGTTAATGGATTTACAGTCTTATATTTTAAAGTAAAAAAAAAAATTCCT
Source organism: Cyprinodon variegatus (assembly GCF_000732505.1). Lineage (NCBI taxonomy): Eukaryota > Metazoa > Chordata > Actinopteri > Cyprinodontiformes > Cyprinodontidae > Cyprinodon > Cyprinodon variegatus. The sequence continues at coordinate 28,344 of NW_015151157.1, read as the reverse complement.
TGCTATTGCCAAATATATTAAAATACAAAACACATCTTCTGACAACAGCTTCTTTGATCTAATCATATCCTTTGACCAACTGATAAACAGAATATCTAAGAAATGTAAAAACTGTGCACTTTGTTGTTTAATGTTGTGGATCAAAGGTTTAACATCAGATGCGTCGACAGAAGTCAAAGTTCGTTTGACTCAGGAGACACAATCAGCCTTTTGTTCTACTTTTTGGACCTTTTCTCAAAGGGCAGCAGACCAAACAGTCTGTGACCAGGTAGGAATTAATGATTAATAAGTTTAGCTCCACTGATGCATTGTAAGAGGGATATAGCTTCCAGAAAAAGCAAGAGGTGCTCTGTTAATCTCTCTGACATTTTGATTAATTGAGGCATTAACTGATTCAGATTATTAGTTGCTTGATGATCTACATGTATATACCCTCCATCAGCTTCCTATTGTTTTTTTTCATTATACCTAATTTGTTGTCTGCTGCTTAGTTAACATATAATTTCAGAGGCATGCAACCATATAACTACTCCAAATATACTGTCTGTATATCTACTCCCTTAAACTCTTCTAGGCAATTCGAAGATGTTTCCAAATCAGCTCTGAGCCTGTTTAGTATGTCTTGAGATGCTCTTATGTTGTCTCCTTTGCGGGGAAAAATAATGCAATTTGCCAGTTCATTTAATTTCCACTTGTAAACAAGCACCTTTTATTATGTGAAATTGTAATGCAAAACACCCTGGATCTCTGCACTCTGCATTTTAGACTTAGACTTTGACAACATTTATTGTCATTTTGTACACAGAGAGT
>NW_015151157.1:21279-26840 GCF_000732505.1 Cyprinodon variegatus | reverse complement strand
GTTTTTACAGTGAAATACATGCGCTTTTGTGCCCTTTTGACCAGTGAGATGGTGTTTACATTCCAGGTGAGGTTGTCTATGATGTGCACCTCGAGGAATTTGGTGCTTCTGACCACCTCTACAGCTGAGCTGTTGATGAGCCATGAAGTGTGGTTAGGCCGATTTTTCCTGAAGTCAATAATGATCTCCTTTGTTTTCTCCACATTCAGGATCAGGTTGTTTTCTCTGCACTAGGTCACTAGCTGCTCCACCTCCTCTCTGTAGTCCTGGCCATTGTTTGTAATGAGGCCCAACACTAGTATCATCGGCAAACTTCATCGTGTGATTAGTGGTGAACCTGGGGGCGCAGTCGTGTGTCATCAGGGTGAACAGCAGGGGGGTTTTATCTACATTGTACTACATTGTAGCCACAGCTGCCCTGGGGCTCACTGACAGAAGCGAGGCTGCCATACACTGGCGCCACCGGGCCCTCTGACCACCATCAGTAGACAATGCTCTGATTGGTCCGTAGACATAAAGACATTCCTGAATTGGTCTAGATAGTAAACGCCACCTTAAAATACAAACTGCACTCTGTGGAAGGTAACGCTGTTGGGTTGTGTTGTTGCGAGAAAGTGCGAGTGGCGAAGAATTAGAAGACCCACCATCATCTTTCAAGTCCGTGGTGTTGGATAACTTTGGGTTCCCTTTGAGTTATAATAATGATGAAGAGCGAGTGGTTAACAAAACAAAGACAGTCTCTCATCGTTGTTCGACACCTGTTCATTACGTGAGTTGGAATACTTGAAATATGTTTACACATATCAAATGACGGTTGTTTTACAGAAAGTTGCAGCTATCTCAAATAATAATAAAAAGCTCCTTTTGACTATAGCCTTTTGGTCATTTTTTTTTTCTGCACTGTACTGAAAACGTTCCAGACCAAAATACTGAACCGTGAGCTTTTGAACCGTTCCACCCTTGGTTTTGATCAATTGTTAACTAGTTAAAGTACTAACACCCACTACTATTGTAGTGAGAGTTACTGTAAACAATGTGCAATTGGTCTATTTTAAATTGTTCATAAAAAATCCATAAAATATAATTTTAGAATAGAATTCAACTTTTCTCTCATTACATTGTCACAAGTACAAAGCAACGAAATTAACTCTCTGCACCTAACTTATCCCTTTGGGGAGCAGTGGGCTGCCATTGTGTGGTGCCCGAGGAGCAGTGTGGGGTTAAGGATATTGCTCAGGGACCAAGGGTGGCAGTCTGTGGGATGTGCTTGAACTCAGAACCTGTGGGATTCAAGCGCAATGCCCTAACCACTAGGCCATCACCAACCATACAAGGCTACTGGTGTTACTTGAAAATCTGCAGAAACTATTAAAGTTTCTAGTCAAGATGGTCTTCAGGGGCATTGGCAGCTCAGAATGATGGGATTGGACCTGTAACCAGTGGCTCTACCAGTTTGAACCCCATCTCACATGGAACCAAGGACTATGGAACTTGTTACTGTCAGCATCTGAATATAGTTTGCAGTGCAATTATGGCATAAACTTTAACAATTCTACCAGAGTAGCAGAACTGTTGAATCTAACCATACCAGGTTGCCTTCACTGTCCTAATGCAGGTTGACGCAGACTATTAATGCATCAACAATCAATTCACCACTGTTTCTTCTCCGAACCACAGCGATAACCAGTGTCCTTCACCTCACCGGTCAGTAGCCTTAGTCCTTTGCCTAATTGCTGATTCCCTTCTACTCTGGAAACATCTTGGGGCAACACCAGGAGAAGCTGGAAAATATTGAAAATACTGAAAGTTGACTGAGTTTTTAATCATTAAATGCTTTTAAGTCGATAATGAAACAATTTTGATATGGCTACAATTAGCTGTCATTGTTTTAACTTGATATGTTTTTTTTATGTACCTGTCATTTAAATATGTATTTCTGTTCAGCATGTAGCTTTGCTGCCTCTTGGCCAGGACTCCCTTGAAAAGAGATTTTTAATGTCAATGGGATATTTCCCCCCTGGTTAAATAAAGTTTAATAGATTTGCTGGAGAAAGGGGTATCTGTATTTCCTTTCAAGATCTACAGTCAAGAAAAAAAAACCCACTGATAACATGGATTTCTGTGTAGCTTTCGTTTTTCAGCTTTACACTTGATCAGAAGTGGAGTTATTGCAAACATCACAATTCTCTTAGAATGAATCTCTTTCCATTTTCCTAAACATCAGCAGTGGTGCATTTATTTTAATATGCTGTTAATATATGCATTTCATACTGATTAGATGTGTAAGCTTATGATGGATCTCATTAAATGTGATTCGTCATGCTGCGGCACATTCCTGGTGCTTTTGACTGCAGGGGACATGTCTTTCTCCTGTTCTAATCAATCTAACAAAAAAATAAATAAAATAAAACTTTTTGGTGGAGAAAAAAGCCAGTCCAAAATTTCATGTTTTCCTGATGTTGTTGCACGTGTGCTGTTCGTTTAGATGTAGCATCCTTTTTCTCTGTCTGGTTGTGTTTGTTTTTGTCTGTTGATCTTTGACTTCCAGCTGTAGGAACCCGAGTGTGATGGGAGTACAGCTGGAGGGAAGAGGTAGCTCTGGGTAATACACTATACCAAAAAACAACCTAGCTGCAGCATTCTCACCTGATAGAGGAGCTTAAATGAAATAAATGTTAATCAGTGTTGTGTGCCCTGCAGCAGCCAGATTCCAGTCCATACTCTGAAATAACAAGCTAAAGTTTTGCTGGATCCTTTTCCTCACTGAGATGGAATAGGAGTTTTGTTTTGTTGGATGACCTGTAAGCTGACCCCAGAAATGCAATAACAATTTAAGTGAGATTGTTTCTGCTGCTGTGGTTGTGCAGTTGCAAAACTGTTCAGGTTTAACTCTGAAACAGATTGAGACGGTTAATGCTTTTTGGTGGACCAAGGTTTTAATGGGGCCTTTTACCCTACTTCTTCTTATTGGTGTTAATATGATACATTTCTACAGTTCCTTAAGGCTTTAACATTCCATTGCATGTTCATGGATATGAAAATCTCTCATCACTTGCAGACTATTATGTGCACAATTGATGTTATTGCTCTTTAGATGACTGAATTTCAATTGGACATATATGGTTTCACAGCAGCCTTACGGACCGGTAATACACTGGTTCATACACTGATTATTTGATAGAGGGGAATAATAAAAGTACTGTAAAGACAGTTCAATTAATTATACCTCAATGTTAAGGCAAAGTCTAAGAGATCTTCCTTTCGTGGAGTTTGGAAAGAGCAATGAAAGAGAAAAGCAGGTGTAATCATATAGAAGAGGGCATTGAGAAGCTTATGGTTAGGGTTAACTTTTTATCTGCATCTTCAAGGTGTTGTTTAGACACCGTGCAGCATTCTTAAGCCAAGAGTAAAGCAGTCAAGAAGGGCAGTTCACACGTTGAAGATTATGTATGACTCTGTCTGGGTCCAGAGTCAGGCTCTGACACAAGAGAGAGGCTTCAAGTTTCTTTCTTTCTTCAAATCATCCATCAAAAAGGGCAGAATGATTCAGGCTTTATCATTAGAAATTAGGTCATACGGTGGTCTAAAAAATGAGCTGAGCTGAAAGGTGAAGTTCTGGATTTACAGGCTTGTCTATCATCCAGCCCTTGCAAGAGTGATGACTGTAAACTTCATGTAGTTGAAATATTTTTTTTCTATAAGTTAAAAGAGCTCTGTCTTAGACATATTACAACAAGTTCTATCATCATGGAGGAACTTGGAGCAGAACTCTGACTTAAAACAGCCAGGTAAGCTGGTTCATCTAAACAGGATGAGTCTCTCTTTAGGTTTTCAGGTTATATTACTCTGCAATAAAACCGGTGTAGACTTGGACCCCGATATAAATTTGGGAAAACATTGTTTGTAAGTGCAAGCATAAACACCCCGTTAGTTTGGAAAACTTTACAGGGTCTCTGGAGAGATAGTTGGAATGATATTTATTTATTTTTCCGTTGGAAGTTCTCCATAAAATTAAATCAGAGACAGATTGGGCCCCTGGAAGTAAAGTTCACACATCTGTCTATGTTCTACAGACTGTTCCTGCCCTCCATGTTGAGAAACATCTGTATGCAAGCAGAACATCTCGACCCAGTGTACATTTCACATCAAAGCTGAGTGCTTCTCCCAGCAGCCGCCGTGCCTCTGGCTGTTTTCACTGCTGATTTCTCAGCTGTGTGAACTGTGAGCTGTGGCGTCGCCCCAGGCTTGCAGAGTAGGGTTTCAGTTTACCTTTCAGAGGTGCTAATCTGCCCCCACATCCCCAAATCCCTCCCCCCATTACAATTGAAGGTGCATTTTTAATATTTCAGTCACATCCTCAGCCAGTTTAATTCCTTTTTGACAGTTTTAAGATGGAATGTCCCAGCCAGCAGCGATCATTTAAATTAATCCTCCTCCCTTTTTGAGACACTAAAGTGGGATTGATTAGGTAGATTATTAGAGAGCTCCTTTCTAGATACCTAATCTTAAAAAGCAATCACCTTCTTTTGTTAGAGAAAATATCTGATCAATCCAGCGGTGTCAAGTAACAAAATATAAATAATTTGTTACCTTAAGTAAGCAGAAATTTTACCGGAGTCATTATTTCTTGGACAACTTTTTACTTGTACTCCTTTTTTTTTTTTTTTGCAATTATGTCTACTTTCTCTCCTTATGTCATTACAATGGAAAAATAAACTTATAGTTTTGTTTAATTTAAGTTCATGTTCGTAATGGCGTGTTGGTATTTAAAAAAAATAAAAACCATCAAAATCATTTTTTTCATCCAGATAATTAATTTCTTTGTGGTTGGAATTTTCACCAAAAATAAATAGTTGTTTGAGATGATGCAAAGAAAAAGTTTGACATTGTTACAATTAGTTGTAAAAGTAAGAAAATGAAGTATAATGAGGTTATCATCCAGAATTGTAGAAACATTTTCTATTATTTCAGTTGCAAAGTAACCAGTATAAGGTTAAAAGCATCAGTCCTTTACACTTTTGATGCATTACTTTTATTAATAATAATAGAATAATTTAACCCATCCCCTTTGGGAGCAGTGGGCTGCCGTCTTGGGGCATCCAGGGAGCAGTATGGAATTAAGGGTCTTGCTGGAGTGGGACTCAAACTCGGAACCTCAGGATTCCAAGCTCTATGCCCTAGCCACTGTGCTGCCACTCCTCCATTTACTTATATAATTTAAGTAGTTTTGGAAAATGTACTTTTACAAGTGGTTTTAAACAGTAGGATTTCTACTTCAACTAGTAGACTAACAAACATTAATAGTTTTTGTACCACTGGATAATCCAAACTCCTATCAAAGGTCAGTGTTCCCCTAATTATTTGAATAAACTTTATAAACAGGTTTCTGTTACACTGAAAGGGTGGCTATGGCTACAGTTTAGCCGGCCACCATCAGTGTATGAAAGTGTTTGTGCATGATTGAAGGACCATATAATTGCTGGAATCTGCAAAATTTTGCCTTTTGCCTTTTTTTTTTTTTTAGCCAAAATTTAAAATTTTCAGTTTATCAATGTCGAGCA
>NW_015151157.1:19407-20658 GCF_000732505.1 Cyprinodon variegatus | reverse complement strand
AATCGTATGTAGTGGTTGGCCGTTATCTGTGTTAAAATGCTGTGTTAACAGCAGACTCTTATCGGGCGATAAGAAAAATATCGCCGTTAATCTGTTCTCAGAATTGGTTTGGGATCTGCTGCGGATGTATCTGGGGGAGTAGACGAATCAGTCTTATGTGTAGGCGTACTATTAACACATCGAACGTGACATGCTAACAGCGATGCAGCTATAAAGCCACATCCATGTTTAAGGGAATTTTTTTTTTTTAATAACGCCTATGAGTGTGGTTGAAGATAGTGGCCTCGAGCTTGTTCTCATGGCGGCCACAGGTGACCCATCTTACCAGCTACCTGCGAGATGAACTATCATGAGGAGAATACATTACCAGCACGCCGTGGAGAAAGCCACAAAAGATGAGAAGTAAGTCAAGGCGACTTGTTTAGCACTGACGGTGGACCACTGGACATCTGTCAATAACGATAACTACCTCGGCGTTACCGTACACCTCATCAATGCCAGCTGGAAACTTCACTCCTTTGCTTTAGGTAAGCTATGTTATGTAATTTTAAATTTCATTTTACCACGACAGCATGTATGATTACCCCAACATTATATTTGCTTCTTGATGATTGCTTTGGTGAATAGGGATAAAGTGGGATGCTTTTTGAAAATGTTGGTTCAGTGGTATTATGTCATGCATTTTGGAAAGAGTAGATGAGCTCCTGGTCTAACGTGCCACCTGACTTGAAAGACCCGTTCAAAGACTTCATTTTACTTATTATTTAGGTAGCACACACATATCATCCTTATCTTATTTTATTCTTACCCTTATTTTATTTTATTCTTATATGTTATTTTTACTTACAATCTTATTTTTCCTATAGTTTTCCTGCAACGGGTTAATAAAGTAATTCTGATTCTGATTCATGAATCCCTTTGGCAGAATTCAAATGAGTCATTTTAATCTAGATTAATCTAGACTAATTCCAAGATTACAGTGAGATTAAACTAGATAAGAATGAAAGAATCCATGCCCACCTCTAATCTTATGTTTTCTTTTAACTTCCAGTAGAAAAATGTGGATCAGCATAAGGATTTTTACATCTTTTTGCCTATTCTGATTAAATGGAATCTTAGCAGCCCCCCCTAAAGGTAAGAGGCGTACGAGTTAGTGTTTCTGCATCTCTCTGAGTCATATTTGTAATTTATTGATATTGAACATGTAGAAGAACGTTTTTCATAAAAAAAAAAGGTTTTAATTTCAGAATA
>NW_015151157.1:13136-17689 GCF_000732505.1 Cyprinodon variegatus | reverse complement strand
GTGTGCAAAGAACAAGAGAGGGAAAGAGCTAGGGAAGAAGGAGAACATAAGAGGGCAGCAGAGAGCAACAAATAGAAACCAGGAAGACTGGAAATAAGAACAAAATGATAATCAAATAACTAGGACTATCAAACATGGTGAAAAAAAAACTAAACACTAGAAATCAAGGAGTAAAGTAAGACTGAATACTGAAAAGAAAAACATAACAGAAACAGAAACCTAACACAGTGCCTTGAGAAAGTATTCATACCCCTTGAACTTTTCAACTTTTTGCCACATTTGAGGCTTCAAACATAAAGATGTAAAATTGTAATTTGTTGTGAAGAATCAACAAGTGGAACACACTCATGAAGAGGAACAAAAAGTATTGGATTTTTAAAACTTTTATGAATTAATCAAAAGCTGAATGATTGTTTTTGCAAAATTTTTCGCCCCCCTTGAATTAATACTTTTTAGCACCCTCTTTTACTGTGATTAATGCTGCAAGTCGCTTGCAGTATAATCAGTTTTGCACATCGATTCTTCCTGCAAAACAGCTACAGCTCAGGGAGGTTGGCTGGAGAGCATTTGTGAAGTGCAGTTTTCAGTGGTTTCCACAGATTCTTGATTAGATTCAGGTCTGGACTTGGCCATCCTAACACCTGGATATGTTTATTTGTGAGACATTCCATTGTAGATTTTGCTTTCTCTTTTGGATCATTGTCTTGTTGGAAGATAAATCTCCGTCCCAATCTCTGGTCTTATGCAGACTCCAAATGATTTTCTTTCAGAATGGTCCTGTATTTGGCTCCATCCATCATCCCATCAAATCTGACCACATTCCCTTTCCCTGCTGAAGAAAAGCAATACCATACCATGATGCTGCCACCACAATGTTTGACAATGGGGGGTTGTGTTACACGTGGAAGAAGAAGGGGTCTTCACTGTGCAGCATATTTAATTTTTATTGATTTTTCTGTGAAAACATAAATAACATCAGTTCACTTTTGCTATGTCTCATCTCCTATCACGCTGTCTGACGTCTTACTCGCTCCACAACTGCACGCGCCAGCAGAGGATACCTGAGAGACGCAGCGCCCCCCTGCTGATCGGATGTTTTCACAGTCACACGCATACATAACATGAGTCAAAAATTAAAAATATAATTGTGGGTACACTGTAAATTGTCTTTGCAATAAACTGTCCATTAGCACCAAATTGTCTCTGCAAACACCTTATGCCACAGTTGTATTAAGGGTGACGACCTGTGTTTCGCTTTTACTCTAAACATAATGTTTTGCATTGTTGATATTTTGGTTTTATCTGATCAGAGCACCTTATTCTACATTTGCTGTGTCTCCCAGGTAGCTTGTAATCTTTAAACAAGACTTTTTACTGATATCTTTAAGAAATAGCTTACTTCCATAAAAACTTGATTTGCGCAGACTGATTGTTGTCCTATAGACAGAGTCTCCCACCTCAGCGGCTGATCCCTGCAGTTCTTCCAGAGTGATCATTAGCCTTTTGGCTGCATCTCTCCTTAAGGGACAGCCTTGTCTATGTATATTTACAGTGGTCTGGTACTCCTTCATTTGCTATATTATCTCTTACACAGTGCTTCTTCTCCTCGGCACGTTCAAAGCTCAGGAAATCATTTTTGTATCCAAATGCGACTCATAACTTCTCCACAACAGTATCTTCATGATGCTTTCTGGGCTTTAAACAGACGTCTGAGACAATTACAGAGGAGGTGTGTTTACATGGAGACTCGATTACACACAGGTAGTATCTATTTATCATCATCAGTAATTTAGTTAAACATTGGATCATTCCCTTTACAAGATCCTTACTGGACTCATGGAGAGACTTTGCTTCACTAAAAGAAAAGGAGTCAATTTATTTTGCACATCCAAGTTTTCAGTTTTCTGTTTGTTAAAGAAATATATCATTGTGTCCCACATGTTTATTTTTCAGAAAATAAATAAAATGTTTTATCTTTTATATTGTTTGCCTAAAACGTGGTAAAAAATACTTTTGCAAGGCATTATTAAATGTAATAGTTATTATTGAATATTTTTAATAGTTTGACCATTCTCCTTAAATTTGTTTGTTTTCTAATTTTCTTAGAATTCCCCTTAAGAGTATCTGCTGCCTTCCTCTAATTTAAAAAGGAAACTTCTTATGTATTGTCCCCACATGTGCATCACCTGTTAGGGATGGGTACAGAGGTGCCCAGTGATTGGCTAAGGGTGGCCATGGTCACCCCTGGGCCCCCATCTAGCTCAGCCATTGGGTAAACACACTTTTATAAGGCAAGATTGGTGTCCTTGCAAAGCTGTCCATCCACTTGTGTGTTACCAGCTGGGTTGACCTATGAATAGTTGCCTCCATTCATTCACCCTCCTATCCTACTTTTATATAAAACAGTCAATCACTGCTCACTGGCACAAGATCAATAGTATAACTTATCTGTGTGGTAAATCCTAAGAATCAAAGATTAGCTGCTCTACTTACTGCGAAAAGTTTTGTACAATCAGTTTTATATCATACTAGTTAGTTACACAGAAACATATTTTCTATGTTGACATCATGAATTAGGCTGATCATAAAAAAATAAATGGTGGATTTGATCAAAAACCTGAGCCAAATTTCATCAAAGAAAAGAGTTAACAAATAATTAATCAGTATAAATATTTAGAAGCAGTACAGAGATCAGCAGGCTCAGCAACAAAGTGAGCATCAAACGCCTACAATTATCTACTAAAAGAATGAAACAATTCATTCTTTTAGTAGAACAATTTCAATGTATCCAAATGATTGTATTCATGTATGGTTTCCAGTTCTGACGTGACCTTTCCTCTATCCTGTGTCCTGACAGAGATGTCAAAAATGTGGCAGATTAATCTCTAACTCAGAGACACAAAGCTTTGATTTCAGGTGAAATAACAGAAAAAAAATAAATAATAAAAGTAGGTGACAGAGGGTTTCTGAACAAAATTTAACTGGGTTTCTGCTTGTTTCCTATGTGAACAGATTGGAGATCAAAGTTCTTCAGCTCTACTTCAGCAAACAGCTTCCTGTCGTCTGTTTTGTAGAAGAAGAAGCTACCATCTGCTTTATTTCTTGAAAGTCTCTATCTCCCAGAACATTCTGTATCAGAAGAAATTTTTTCTCAATTGACATTTATCCATATTCTCAGCCTCTGAGTGACAGTTTTAGGAACATCAAACGGCTGAGCTTTTCCTGGAGAAAACATGTATATCTTTTACTCTCCTATCCTCATCTGAAAATTAACTAGCTTCATTCTATTTAACCTGTGAACATTCCCCAACATCTCTAAAAGTTATAAAATAAAAATAAAAATTCTGTTAATGTAGGTAAAGCAGATTCATAGTAAAATAAGTTGATACTCTTAACTTCTACAAAAGTGTTTTTTAATTAGTAGGATTTATTTTTCTACTTGAATGATAAAGCATTGATACTTTTGACACCTATGACTGTTATTGATGTGACTCTGATTACAGTACTGTAAGGTTTGAAATTAGGTCACCTCAGATGGCAGTACATCCAAACATTTGTTTTAATGTATGGGTGGCTTTTTATGTTTGTATTTTACATTTCTCAATATAGATGATTCTTTCAGACCTGAGCATTAGAAGAACCTGAGTGGGAATCTCCATTTATATTACATTTTGTTGAGCATGTCATTGAATTCTGTGTTTATTTAAAAAATAATGTCATCCGTGTTTTGATTTCTATGATGTCTGATACATCCAAATATAATAGTAGTCAAAGGCAATTGACAGATAAACCAGGAAAGTCTGTCTCCCTGCTCTGTACATTTTAAACTCATAGGCATTTTAATTGGTTCCCATTTGTTTTTACAAACTTTCACCCAGTGGAGGAATTTTCAGCTTTGAGCCCAATCCAAATGTAACTCTCATCTTTAGTTAATTGCTTTTTACAACACCCATGGTAAAACTTAACATTTCTGTTGTGGTAGGAAACTGTAAACTCCATCAATCCATCTACGGTTATTCTACTTAAAACAGTCATTAGGTTTAAAAAGTCATTTAAATCAGATTCTTAACGTAATGGATTAAAAAAATAATCATGAGATCTTATTTTTAATGTCCTCTCTTTCTTTTGGTTATTTGTCTCAGATTAATCACGGTCATCATAAACTGATGTTAGTTTGCTGCCCTTTAAAAAATCGAGTTGTTTCCTCATATTCTAACTTTAAGTTGTTCTTTCTTTAAAATCTAAAAGTGTTTTGAAAACAAAACTAGTATAGATGCTTGAGAGAAAAAAAAAAATCACCTGTTTGCTTCCACAGACCTTATCCTTTTTCTGTTTTGCCCAAAAGTTAAAGAAATTTCCAGACAGCAGTCTTCCAGACATTCCATATTATTAATTTGGACATTACCCAAAATGCTCCAGTTATTAAAAAAAAAGAATCAAAATAATTAAAAAATAACTACCAGTCTACATTGAGGTTAGATGTCTGATTTTAATTTCGTGATGTTTACTATGATTAATATTTTTATTTTTTATACATATTTTTTATCATCTAA
>NW_015151157.1:6803-11874 GCF_000732505.1 Cyprinodon variegatus | reverse complement strand
TTTAGGGTTTCATTGCCTGATTTATATCCTCTGTGAGATCTTGTAGTCTAATTTAATCTAATGTCAGTTCTCTCATTATCTTGCTGACGAGAGAGCAGATGATTTGAACTGTGATATGCTAAAATGGAAATCAGAATTGTTTAGTCAGTTTATAATTGAAAACATTTAATTCTGTCTTCACCTTTTAATTAGATGAATGTCAGCAGTTGTTAATTCAATCATCCTCATGTTAGAGCCAGATATTTGTTTGAGGATATTAATGCTCTCATCTAAATATCAGGAACTGATCTGTTGAACATAAAAAAAGAAATTGCATGCAGGAAATGTGAGGCTCTCAGATCAAATGAGGAGAAAGTCATCTGAAGGTAATGCGGCTGCTCTTTTCTTTGTTCCTGTTTAATTTCTGATTATCACACAGATATGTGGAACGTTTCCGCCGCACCGTCCTGTTTGCTCAGGGCTCTTCTCCAGCGAGGCAATAACTGATGAATATTTAAAGCTCTGTGAAATGGATCGTCAGGTTCATTCCAGGTGTCAGCAGTTCCTCCCTCCTGTTGAGATGACCAGACTCTGAGTGATTATCTAATAAGGGACAGCCAGCACATTGATCTGAAGTCATCTGAGCAAACAGGAACCTGGAATTTAGACACCAATGTCATCTGCACAACTGTGTTTGTTATGTAGTATTACTTGGCAACACACTTTAAAATTGCTTCAACAGAATGTAAGTTTACAAAGCAATTTTGGCTTGAATAACTATTGAGAAGCAGGAAAGTATTCACATTTTCAGATTTTATTGTATTCAGCAGATAACCAAATCCAAACCGAAACCATCAATCCTTATGATAACTGACCCTGTGCAAGTGGTTAAATAGGAGATTAAAATATCTATTATCTGGCACAGATTCTGAGTATTCTTTGAATGTAGCTGCTTAACTACTGTGTAAAGTGATGCAAGGTCAATGTTTTTGGGTTCACACGTTTTAATTGTATTTTTTTATTGGATGCATATAAAGAAGGCCAACCTAGGTATCCTTGGTAGATCAATGGTGATGGACTGGATTTTAATCCAATTAAGATGTAGTAGCACAGCCTTTAAAAGGCAGTTTATGATTTAAAACCCCTGCATAGCTAAATTAAAACTGTTATATCTCAATAAGAGAGGGCCAAGATTCCTACTCAGGTGTTTAAAAGATTCATTGCCAGTAATCACTACTATTTGATAGTGGTTTTTGCTGCCAAAGATTGCAAAGCTTTAGCTTTGGGTAGCTTTCTCTGAAAAAAAAAAAAATAAATACTGCTTTTTAATCTCAGATTATCTTTGATAGTAAAGCAGTTTATTGATATGAATCATTCCAATGTGCCAAAGGGAAACAAGCTGATGGAGTGAATTGCATGTATGTATCATTGAACAGAGAAGATAAATACATTAACCACAATATTAGAAACTCTAGCTACATTTCAAAGACATTTTTGTGGTAGAGGTGCCTCCCTTTCATACATACCTTTTGTTAAAATTATCTCCAGACTTGCCAAAAATGCAAACATTTGACATCCACATTTCCATATCTGTTTTTGAACCGTGGATCTGTGCAACAGTTTGTGTATTCGGACCTAAACACACCCAAAGACTGATACACGGCTGGTCACAGCAGGTTCTTGTCTCATCTCTTGAAAACTTGCTAAGTGTCACTTTGCTGTCCACTCTGTGTGAGATGAATCCTTTTAAAAGGGGATTAAAGCAAGCCGCATTTCTTGTGTAATGTTCAATGTTTTCCTCAGGCAGCATCCCTGCTGTCAGGAGGTATTAGTCCTGTGCTGTCAGTCATCCTCTCTGCTATTCGGCGTCTTCCTGTAACACTTCCTCCAGAATGAAGATGAACAAATCTCACACTTTATCCTGAGAGATTTGTTCAGGCTGTAGGACGATCATTGCTGCTATGAGTCAAGATGAAATCTGCTACAGACTTTGATCTACTTAGGGGTCATAATCTGGGCTATAAAAAGTGAGAAACTGTCAGCGACCAGTGATGTTGCAGTAGCCTGTTTCCTATTGAATGGCTGCTTGACCCACAGTAAAGATTTAAAGGATCGAAATCTTATCAGCTGATTGTAGGTTTTTCTGACTTGTTTATGATAGAACGTAACCCTCACACAAGCCTAGATAGATCACCTATAGACCTTGCGTTTCATGCTGTCCAACCATTTATGGAGAAAAAAAAATGTTGGTATTACCAGGAGTTCAACATGCTTATATCCAGTATTAGAATCCCTTTTCCCATTTCAGTTTTGTTCTACTTGATGCTCTGATTTGAAATATTTCCTGTACACATAGCATTAACACCACTGGTAAGTGGATTAAATGTTATTCTCCTAATCATTGCACATGATGCCAAGGGGATGTATCAGTCAGAAAGAGGTCATTTTGTCCTTTTGAATTGAAAGGTGTAAGTATGATGTTCAACACAAGGACGAAATTACAGTGTCATGACTGGAGGGGTCATGGAAAAGGTGTCTGAGTCCATCATAGGGTGATAATGAATGCATCCATCATAGGGAAGTAATGACAGACAGGACATAAAACAAATTGGACAGAGTTAAAAAAAATCCATTTAGATTGGCTAATTAACCTAGCATGCATTTTTTTTCTTTTGGTACGGTACTTGAAAGAACCCAATATCACCAAGAAGTAATCCATGCATACATAGTGAGAACATAGTAACTCAGTATAGAAAGGTCCAGGCTGGGATTTGCACATGGAACCTCTATATGAACAGTAAGCACTGCACTTCCCCATCTAAGGCCAACATTTCCACAGGAAAAGACAAGCCTTTTTTTACTGTATTATTTCTTATTAGTAATCCCCTCTAAGTTACAAATTAATAACCGCTAGTCTTCTTGGGGTACCTATGGAGAAACTGAGAACAGCTTAATGCACACAGAAAGGAGTCTGCTGAGAATTTTAGGGATAACATGTATTACCTCTAAATATTTGTTCCCCTAAAATAAAAAAAATCATCAATTTATTACAAAGGATTTTTATACGAACATAAAAGGTAAATGAAAAGTACATCTGAACAATTGTCCAAATTTTACACCAAATTTAAGTTAACAAAATGGTGACTTTAAATATGTTTAGTAAATAGAATAGATCATGTACGCAATTAAAAATCATTCTCCTGAAACATGTTTTTCCCATGTTCCCTTCATTTGGGCTGGAAGTCTCAGCTTCATCAATCAACATCATCATCATTTTTTTATGAAGAGCTTAAAAAAACAGTTGATTTAAATTTTCATAAGGATCCAAACATGATAAATAAAATGCAAGACTGATAGTATAAGAAATGACAACAGCAATTCAAAGTAAAGAAGAAACAAAGGCTGGCCTTATGATTGTACTCTCTAGAATCAAAAGCTTGTTTTTAAAGAATAGTTTTAAAAGAAAGCACAGTTTTGATGTCATTTAAAGCAGTCATCACACAGAAAGAGGGAGACTGATCCTGAGTCTAGGAGCAGCCAATGAAAAAACTGTCTTCCCCAGTCACCAGTGGAGTCCTGCGGATAACTAAAAGCTTCTGGCACAAAGATCTTTAAGATCTACCTGGAAAATGTGATTGCAAAAGCTCTTTCTGATAAAAAAAAAAAAAAAAAAAAATAAAAAAAAAACATTTTAAAAAGACACAGAGAGCAACTGGGGAGAATAAAAAAGATTCTCCTGTGTGTTATGTCTTCTAATGTCTATGAAAGACCTGAGCTTACCACAATCACATAGATGTAGTATTAGTCTAAATAATTTCTTTATTAATTTCTCCCTAAATATCTTCCAGTGTAACATGTAAACAGGAACGATCACAGTTTGACCTCATAGAAGAAATCAGACAGTTGTACAAATAAAATCATATAAATACACTTAGCTGTGTCTGTATATACACTATTCCTTTCTGCAGAGCAACGGCCTGAATTCCTCTCAGAATTGTTGATCTTGTGTGTTGTCACTACATAGTTAATTTCCCCAGGGAGCACCATGTAAATTGCGTGCAACTGAACAGTGCTAATAGCTGTGGTCTTGGAAATATGTTTGGCAGCAGCTTCTATGAGACTCGCAGAGGCGCAGCATCTAAGGAGCTGCACTTCCTGCTCATTATTCTGCAATTGGGAACAAGTGTTTGGGCTCCATCTTTGTATATTGCCTTGTGGTCTCTCTCCAATTTGTTGTTATTATGTTCCTGTTTTTTGGGGAGTGAGGTAAATTTTGTGGTTATCAAAGAAGATGAAGTTGCTTACAGCGAGCATCTGCTGACTCCAGTCATGGAGGTCTGGAGAGCCTTGACCTCGTGGCTCTATCACAGGCTAATTTCTGTCAGATTTATAGAAATATTTACAACATTCACCTCTACAGCTTACAGGAATATGAAGTAAACTAACTGCATTCCAGCTGAATGGAAAGTAGGTTATGGCTTAAGATGGAAGATGCAAGAGGAGAAGCAGCACACAGAAAGGGCAAGAAATCCAACAATGCCAGAGCAGCTGCTGAAGTAAATTTTGTCAAGTCACCCAGCAATATGGAAGGCATACCCTTTGCAAACACTCTAATCAAAACGGATTGAGTCAACATGGAAATGTTATTAGAGCTGAGAGAAGCTAGAAATGAGCTAGCTAACTTTAGATAGAGTCAGGAATTAGTGGATGTTACCTGATGGGCATCTGAGTAAGAAAATTACGTAGCGGTCATCTTATTTCTTGGTTGCCCTAGTACTGTAGGTTGCTTACTTGATTAGATAGTAACAAAACATAAATAAACACAAAAATTAACTCCTTCAGACAATGTAGAGAAATTAACTGATAAAAGAATTTAGACTGGATTGGAAAATGTGTGTCAAGATGAGGAAACTTTGCAGAATCTGTCAGAACTCAGAACTTTTGACCCAGAATTTTAGGCAGACAGACTAATGGAGTTTACAATAGCGAATCAAGCCGGATGATTTCCCATAACACGCGGTGGGTGCTGCCCTGAGAGTTCCAGGAGCTGAACATTGTTCGGTATATACTGTATATATCCCATGCACCTTTT
>NW_015151157.1:1944-6362 GCF_000732505.1 Cyprinodon variegatus | reverse complement strand
GAAATCTAAACCAGAATATCAGAGATACGATGAAATACCAAAGGAAAATCCAAGTCGGGGTCAGGAGATTGATCCAGGGTCATAAGCAGGTAGAATCCAGCAGAAGTCTGAAGACAGGTCAGGCAAACAGATCAGAACTGGGGCAGGCAGGGTCAGGGGTCCAGGGTCAGAAACTAGTCAGAATCAATCAATAACAACAACACACAGGGTACGGTAGAGAACTCTTACCAACGGCTCGAATAATCCAGCACTGACGACTGGGGGCAATCAGCCTAAATAGAAGCTGGTGCAGGTGGATGAGATGAACAGTAATGAGAAACTGGGCGGGGCTAGGCAGGTGAATAGAATTAACTATTAAGCCAGTCATCTGTGCCAAGATTATGACAGAATCTAGTTACCCCACAGGATTAATATGCTTTAAATCATACTTTATATGATTTATAATATTTATATCCTTATCATTCATTTGATTTACTTATAGTAATGTTTACTCGCCAGCTGATATTAGTGTGTTCTAATCTGTAAACTTTTCAATGTGATTGTCTGCTTCTCTGAAGTAGTTTGATTTGGCAAAAAGTCCAGCAATCTGGTATCGGGGTACAAAGGAGAGAATTAAAGTGAGTTACCGAGCAGATCAATTTGCCCTTTTTGCTTAAAGCCCAAGCCTATAAATTGCCTGTGTGGAAATAGCCTGACTAAAAGTAACATCTTGCAGTGGTTCATTTACTATCATATTTTGCCCTCTTACACAATAGATAAAAAGTTACACAAGCAGAAATACTAAGCAATTGATTTTAGGTTAGTCCCTGATTGTTGGAAATGTGTTGAAAGCTAGGTGGACTAAAGACAGAACCCTTACATGACTGACAAAAATCAAGGAGAAGAACCAACATTTTACTCTGTCCAAAATGTGCCCTTATAGGCATTTTATAGTTTAAACAAAGAGCTCACCCAAAAAAAAGCAATTTTCTCACTTAAATTGGTCTGAATGGAGGCCAAACATCAACACACGTTTTAATATGAAAAATTCCACTTTCTGGGGAATGACACCTTTAAAATGTTTATCATTGTAAGCATTTAATAAACTGTAAATATCAAAATATAAATGCACTATATTGTTTATACATTTTTTTCAATTTGAATGATTCTTAGATATCTTTCCATCTTGTGTGTGTTTTTATGTTTAATTAAATTACATTGTTAGAGATGCATCTTTAGGGAATGATAAGATCATCTTATCTCCATATTGATAATTGTATGATTGTTAAAGTTTTATGAGCTCATGTATTCCAATATTTAGAGGGTGAATAAGCCAAACAGCTTTTGTCCCTTCCTACATGTTCTGGGCTAAAAAAAATAAAATAAATAAATAAACAACCTTTGGCCCAAACAACCTTTGGCTCACCAAAAGCCCTCATTACTAATTCTCACATTTGTCACATTACAACCTCTCTTAAGACCTAGGATATCTTGTGAATACCCTTTACCTCTCAAAAGTTAAAATCTAACAAATGTGTTAGAGTTACAGGAATGCTAATATTTTTTCTGAAAAAAATGCCATTAACAGCTACTGTACCTTAATTCTTCGAAACATTATTCAATACAGGCCCTGAGGTTTGCTTGTTTTAACATATCTGCAATCGATATAGATTAAAATGCATAAAAGGCAAGCAGTCCATTTAGAACTTTGTCTGTTATTCTAACATATACCAAAAAAAAAAAAAAACTGAATGCTTTACTCCAATCCTCAGTATCCTCTATTGGCTCCCTGTCTCTGCAAACATTCAATAAAATATCTGCCTATATATATAATTTTAAAAACTTAATCACAACTCCAAAACGCAAGGAGCAGATGTACCTCTCTGGTAGCCTGGGCTTTCTGTGCAGGTGCATTATGACAGTAGAATGCCCTCCTAAAATATCTCAGGGCTTTGCTCCATGTTTTAGGGCCTGAGAGGCTTTAAAAAAGGGCTAAACCCTTTATCTTAATCATTTCTAGTTTTTTGACAGATTGGATCAACTGAATAAGTAGCTTGTCATATATGATAATTTCATAATACCAACTTTTGTTGCCTTTCTCCAGAGTCCAAGCCTCAAGAAGGGGCTGTTTGCAGAACCAGTAATAGCACTGGTGTGAGACCTGACAAGTGATGCAATATTTAGCGGCCAAACCCCGCTAAGTTGACTCACAATGTCGGATTCAGACTTGGATGTCCTTGATTCAGCCCTCCTCCATCCGCTTTTCCACAAGTTCCAACTGTCCCCTTCTTCTCTCTGCTGCTGCCGCTGTCATTCCATGAGATGATTCCTCTGGTTTTACTGCATTGACGAGGCATCCCCAGCCGGTCTGGCAGAAGCCATGTTGAGCCTGGTTCTGACTTAGATTTCTTACCAAAGGGGAGTTTTTTCTCTCTCCTCTGCTGCTCAATGCTCGCTCAACGTGGAGGTTCATTTAAATGAACCTGTGTCTCTTTCCAGCTGCCATCCATCTCAATTCTATCTCCGTTTCTCCACCAGTTCCAGGCCCAGAGGGTTTTCATTCTCATTCTCATTCATCAGCTCATGCCTATATTCAAAATGAATTTAAGCGCTGATGTACCCGCTGAGGTATGAGCACCAAAGATTGGAATATTGTATCAATAAAATTCTAATTGCCTTCTTTGTTTGTGTAAATTTTTCAGATTTGAAAAGCTCTTACCCTATTAAAAAATGCATAGTGTAAAAAGGTAATCATTGCTAATTAGAGGCCCTAATTAGGTTAATTTAATCTCTAGAGAAGGTGACATAATGTGGAGTCATATCTATAGAGGTGTTCAGGGTCTAACACACAGGAAAAATGTACAGATAAGTTTTTTCTTGTACTACAACACTTGCCATATTGTCTTTAGAAAATCAAAGAAGATCACATTAATGTGAGAACTCTTATTTTTAACTTATTTCTTAGCCTGTAAATCAATAGATTATCTGTAATACGCAATATCCAGTCAAACTTCAAGGTTTTGTTTTATAATAAGTAGTAAAATACATAAAGCAACACACAGAAATTCTGCATCTGATTCAACAAATACTGTAGATAAAATAGTAAAAATATAAGCTGCTTTAGATACAAAGACTGATTTAAATGACTCTGACTACTCCTGGTTGAAACTGCTGAAAGGAATTTGTCCTTCCAGTTATACAAAATCTTTTATCTGTGAATCAAATCAAACCTAAGCTTATCATATGTCTCTCAAAGGGTCCAAACATTGTCAAGTGCTGCATGCAGGGAAGCTTCAGCATATTTTATTTTTGTGAAGGAGGAACTTTATATTGCTGGGTTGCTCAGTATAGATATTTTGGTTAAACAAGCTCAGTCTAATATGTAGATTTTAGGTGATATCACATAATAGATGAGAGTGAAGCAGCGGAGAACCTGCAGTTTGTAAAATATCATTTTTTTTTTGTGCTGTTTTGTTACCAACTCATCTCAACTCAGTTCTATACAGGTTATCTGCCTGTAGCGTGTGACCCTCTTTCCTTAACACTATGCAGCGTGGCAGCAAATCCTAAGAATTGTCATTTGGAATTTTCGTACTTTGGAAATAATGTGAAGTTTGGACATAGCAATGGAAAAATTCCTCAGAGGTGAAGAAGATCAAAATGCATCAATACTCTGAATAAAAAGTGACATTTAAGCAGAGAAAGATGAGCTAACGATTATTTTGTAAATCAATTGATCTGTTGATTATTTTTTAACTGATTCATAATCGGATAGGTAAAAGTTCCTTGAAAAACATTATTTCACAGAATTAGACCAGGTTAAACTAAAACCTTTTCCACTTGAGGACTATTGGTGTCAAGATTCAGCAGGCAGCACTGTGCGTTCTGCCTTCTCTGCTCTCTCAACAGGTGAGCTGAGTTGGTTGGTGGGCGTGGTACGAACCTGCAGCTCGTTCGGCTGTGTGCAGCTGCACTATAAGAACACCTTCCTGACAGCTGAGTGTAAACTTGTTTGGTACGCTTAGAGGCCTCTGTTTACTGGCAGCTTACCTTTTTCCAACATTAAATCCTTCTGTCCAATGTCTCCCAAGTCGTCTCAAGTTCTGTATTCCTCTTCCTGATGACCCAAGTCAAGTTCCTCGGTTCCGATAGCTCTGGATCCGAACTCTCGTGCCCACTTGGTGTTTCCAAGCTGGGCTGAGAGACCACACTGGACCTTCTGGTTCCTCCATCTGCCACCAGATCACCACCACTCCAGCATCGTTTGGATCCCCTCATCTCGGACTCCTCCTGCCCGCCCTCCAGCCGCTCAGTCACCTGTAACTATCTCAGAGCTCCTTTCCTCCACTCCATCCCAGCCGGTTTGGTCGCAGTGTCTTTGGTTTTTCCTTCATGATTCCTCACACTTAGGGCCGGATCTATCAAAGGTTTGCGTGTAT
>NW_015151157.1:0-1196 GCF_000732505.1 Cyprinodon variegatus | reverse complement strand
ATTACTGCACGCAAAATTGGATCTTGATAAAGCCGGCCCTTAGTGTACATCTAACTCTCAGCCTCATTCCCACAGACCGCTCAAGCCGATCTCTGCGTCCATTCCTTTGCGCTTCGTCCAAAGGGTTATCCTCTCTGTTTACATCTGTCAAAACGATTACCTAATAAACATCTTAGATATTCTCTGCTCTCACGAATGTAATCTGCATGACAGTTGGACAGAGCATACAGAGAGAAGAAAACGTTTTTACTTACCTTAAATGTAATACATATATATATATATATATATAGAGAGAGAGAGAGAGAGAGAGAGAGAGAGAGAGCAGCCGCCTCTACATCAGCCACAACTAACTGCTTATCATGTTAGCTAAAAGGAGATTTTACGGACTGTGAGTTGTAATCAACCTCCTGAAAGTTGCCTATTGTTATTTCATCAAATTTAATAAAATCTCTTTTAGACCTGCTGATGGACTAACGGTCTGGACAGATCAAATCAAGCAAGTTGGTGGCCATGCTCTTGGCACATTTGTTCATGGATGGAAACTGTAAGGCTACCTTTTGTCACTGGTAGGGTTAATGCTATGGATAGAATCTAATGGCACAGTTGTGGAGAGTATGTTTTTTAGTATAAGAGAGCAAGGTTCTCATCTTTGGTTTTTATGAATGAAAGGGGTCTTTTGGCTTCTTGAACCATGATTTTTAACATATACTATATTTTAAACTGAGTGGGACTGCAGAACTAAAACTCATGGTGAGTGTTTCTTTTTCTATTCTGTTTTTTTTTTCTCCCATGAAATCTCTTAAAAGGCTTCAGTCAAATCTCTCTGCATCTCATGATGGATGTTAATTATAGCAACTGATGAGGGATGAAGAGCTCCGAAGGGAATAATCAGGAGAGAGAAACCACTGGGAGAGATTAATGATCCTTACACCACTCCTTTTGGTGCTCCTGGTAAAGATGTGTAAAGGCTTAAAATAATTGAAGATTTAGCAGTATCATCTCGCTCTCAGATATCTATAAAAATACACCTTTTGGTTGGAGAATAGTGACTCATTGGGGAAGGGTAACAAAATAATGATAATTTCATGAAAAATAACCAATGAGAAATGCATTCACACCTATAAAGAACCTATAATATATATATATATATATATATATATATATATATATATATATATATATATATATATATATAT
>NW_015151156.1:426299-445722 GCF_000732505.1 Cyprinodon variegatus | reverse complement strand
CCCCGGCCTGTATACCAGTCCAGCAAGTATTTACCTCCGCGACAGCCAGACCGGCCATTGTTAGAGACCCGGCCACTAATGGAACACAGGCCAAAAAATGTTATATATACTAACTGTCCATCATTATAGTGTTTATTGTGATACTTTTTGAGCCTAAATAGAATTTCAGCACTGCTACAGTGTCCATTTTAGGACATTCTCAGTTCTCAGGAGAAAAGTTGTCAGTTCTTATGAAGAAAAAAACTATCAGTTCGGGGGTATTAGAAAAACATCTTAATACCTGAGAAGCCAAAGGGCCACTACTAAATAGAGGCAGACTGTTCTGCAATTCCTTACAGTAAAGCGTCAGCTGAGCATGATCAAAGATCAGCTTCTATTAATAAAAAAAAGAGCTACAACATATCTAAGAGCATCACATCAGAAGATCAAGGAGAACAAAAATTCCAGTTTGTAACAGACTTAAACAGGGACACAGCATTAAAATCAGAACCAATGAATCGATCTATTTATAATGCTGTTTGTAATTAGGACTGTAGAGACTGAGAATAGCATTTCTATTAGTATTATCACAGTATCAATAAAGATGTTTACTCATGGTTATAAACTCTACAGCCACATCTAAGCACCTCAGCAGCTTTATCTTATCTTTTGCTTCAACCTCCATAATGTATTCCGAGCGCTGTTCCAGTTTTATCCGTCTTGGAATCACATTTTTATTTTTTTGCATTTTTGTCACACCAGATCTTGCCCTTTTATTTTTTGTTTTAGACACTTTACAGGTAGATGCTAACTGAGTAGCCATTGGCTACTTCCTTATTTACCCTGTGCTCACATGTGCTGTGTTGTACCTTGGCTGTTATTGTAATTTGAACAAATGACTTTATTTACTAACAGAAAGGAAACATTTTGAATATACCCAGAGTGAGGTAACATGGTACAAATAAAAAAAAGGTAAATGAGAACAACATATACCTTTTAAAGAAGCAGAGGACCATCAGTCGGAAATGCAGGTCTGAACCTAATTGTTCTGTTTAGGTGAGTGGATCTCAAACAAGTGGCCCGCACAACAATGAGAACCTAACATCCATCACTGTAGGCGACACAAACTGCCACAGTTAGCTTCTGTAATTGGCGAGTGGATGTTGTTGAGTGTGACAGCCTCCACGGTGGGCCGAGCGTCAGAGAGCCCCCATTCAGCAGTTAATTACAGCTCTTCAGCGTTTACGTCACCTCCAGAAAACTACCCAAAGGAGATAACAGCTACCAGAGCTCACTGCCGTCCCACAGGAGATGGAGGCGGACAGAGACCCCAAAGTTCTCTTCTGATAGCCTTCACTGTCATGTTGCTCTGCATGCATCTCAAACCTGTTTGTTGCTTTGATGTCTCTACACCCTCTCTCCGCTCTCAGTAATATGTGGAAACATTTGTGTCTAAAGATTCAGCAGCTGAAAAGCGGCAGGTTGGGAAAAACCACAACAGAGACAGTGAAGTGTACCGCTAACTGTTTTCTGTAACTGTTAGCATAATCTGTGTTTACAGTACATCTTATTTCCTGAGATTCAAATTCATAAATATCATAAGAACCTTAACACACATTCCCCAATTTATTAAATCTACCCACAAACCAATATTCCTTACATGTGTTTTGTAATCATACTGCAGTCTGTTGGAGTTTGGGAACACTTTGATCCATCAGAATTTATGACAAAATCTTTCCTATTTTTAGAGAAATGATGACGGATCAAAGCCATAATTCTCCATTTAGGTCAAGAAGATCTCTACAAAGCGGAAAGAGTGAATGTGAAGCACCGGTCATCCATTAAAAAATAACCCCCGTATGCATTCGGACTCTCCTGTTTCATTATGTACCTTCCTCCCACATACAAGCACCTTATCTCCACCCCTGTGTGTGGATTCACATCTAAACCACTTTATATATAAATAACTTCTCAGAGTGCTTTATATTTACCAAAACAATCGTTTATCTACAGCCTGATGGGCTCCCGACTCATCAGCTTGGAGGCCTTCATTCCACATCCCACTGGAGTCATTATTGGGGGAAAAGTAGTGAATCATTTAACACTCAAGAAAAAAATGGTATTTCAGCTCAGATATCTAATAGTAAAATAATTTCACTTTATTCATTTCTCTAACCTGTAAAAGTCATCAAATGGATTGGTCATTATAAAATTGTGAAACAGGCTTTCTTTGTGAGTTGTGTCTATCTAATTGATAATAATATACCATGCAAAAATCAACATAAACAGGCCATTTATTTCCAGCCTCTTCAGAAGAATAAAAGAAGCTCAAATAGCAGCCCCTGGGGTACACCACTTAAGTGAACCATTTAAGGAGGAGGTGTTACTAAGATAGATTAAAATGCAGGAAATAAAAAGGCAATTTTCTTAACTATAGATCCCAGTACTTAGAAGACAATATCAGTCCGTATCCAAATATGTAAAATTTATTTCAGTCCACATTCAATCTAACAAATCAATTTGTGAAAGTCGATTAATTATTTATTGGTAAATGGTAAAAGTTATCCATCTCAAACAGCCTGCAGTAGTTCATTCATTGACTTTGCAGAAAGTCTTCTTATTTATCTGATGATGGGTTACAAATATCAGTGTTCAATACAGATTAGGAACTTTTATTGTTAAAATGCCAAACGTTTAAAATTATGTAACTGAAGGTTGATGGTACTGTCTTGTAAAACAGCGGCACTAAGAAAATGAACGGTTCTAACATCTGGCTCTCCTTTTTTACTTAGGAATTGTTAAAAAATGTTATCTTAGCAGCTAGATATGAACTCAATTTGTTTTAGTTGCATAGACTTAACACATTTCTTAAATCTCAACTGTTTAAATAACAGTAGATAAAGTGTAGTTACTGATCCCTTTATCTCTAATATTTTGTACTTCTGTCGTTTTTTTTAAATGGAAAGATTGGGTGTAATGGTATGTGTTCTTGCACAAAACTGAAATACATTGGAGCAACATGGAAGGGGGTGGCAATATCCGAGCACAAATAGGAAAAAGGGTTGTTTAGCCGTTTTGTTATTGTTTTTATCTATCAATTCAATTCAGTTTATTTATTTATATAGCGCCAATTCACGACACGTCATAAGGCACCTTACAGTTCACCAGATCATACAGTCGATTCAAAGTTTTCTATCTAAGGAAAACCAGTTGATTGCATCGACTTATTGACTTGAATTGAATCCCTCACACTAAGCATGCTTGAAGTGACAGTGGAGAGGAAAAACTTCCTTTTATTAGGAAGAAACCTCCAGCAGAATCAGGCTTAGTGTGAGCGGCCATCTGCCGATGCTGACTGGGGTTCCAGGAGACAGAAGCAGAATTTTATTTTTGGTGAATATTAATATTATATATTGTTGGTGCTTTATTTTTGAAATAATTTGTTCACTTTATTCACTTTGATTCTACTCCTCATGAAATGTCAACTTGCTCTGCTTTGCACTGGTAACTGATAATAATAAAACATTTCAGCAATAAAATATTTATGTGGTCTGTTTGGATGCAGGTTTATTGTGATCTATCGGTATGAAAAATATTTCCAGTAATATGCACTCACCTACAGGTTATTTATCTTTCTCAGTGCCTTCTTAAGAGTTTTGGCTTTTTTTAACTACCATTCTCTTTTAGAAAACTTCCTAGGGAAACTTTCACATTTTTCCACCCCACAGTTAATTATTTCTTTTGACAGACACAGTCATCACTCCATGTCATTCCCGGTACAGTGGGTTTTCCCACAGGATGCCAGGCATTTTGTTCTGGCAAATGGACAAATCACACCAATCAAAGCGTCAAGCAGGAATGCACACACATACTTTCAGTTGCTGCAGTTAAGTTGTTCAGGTTTTAAAGTTAATCTTGTCACAAATGAAATAAATCATCCTCAAAATATTTATCTTCAGTTTAGAAATTAGATCACTCTTCTGATCACTCCCTTCAAAGAGCACACATTATGTGTGTGCACTATGAAAACTCCCCCTACAAGTGTGTGTTTGTGGCCTGCCATAGCTGACTGGAGCATGACATCATTTCACCGGGTGGTTCACAGTAGGAGGGAAAGCGCAGGAAGTCTAATTAATGTGCTGAAGGTTAGGTCAGAGTGTTCACAATTCACAACGCCTCTGAAGTGACAATGCTGTGTGAATCTGTTATCTGTAAGACTGTGTAGTAGTGTTTTATAACAACTATTGTTGAAATCCAGTTTGAAAAAGAAGTTTATAGATATAGATTAAACTTGGTAAAAACAGATGATACTTAACTCAGTTTAGTATAAAAAAATATATATCTTCTAGTTCCAATGAAAAATAAATGGGACCGAGTACTAACCCCAGGGGTACACCAGCCTAACAAACCAACTGGATCCAAAATGTTCTCACAAAAAGACATGTTTACATGTATTTACTTTCAGATTTTTTTTTCAAATTTTATTGGATTTTGGTTGTTGCATAAATATGCTTGTGGCATTTGTATAAAAAGTATGTGGAATCCGTGATGAGATTTTTAAAATCTTGTTAATATTCGATAAGAGTTTTTAAAGCATTAGCAAAAATATCTGATAATAAAAACAAACAAAACAACAACAGCAAATATTCAATCTAAATTTGCTTTGTTAAACTAGGTAAATAGCTTTTGAAAAAATGTTCTTGCGGAAATCCAGTCATTTTTTTTCTATTAACTTTACTGTTGATGGAGGGGTTACTTTGGAAATAATTATATTAAAAAGTAATGTAATAAAGTATGTAGATTGTCCAAGAAAATATATATAAAAAAAACATTAATATTATAACATGGATATAAAAGAATAGTTTAAATAAAAAAGGGATGCTGATCAAATAAAACAAATAAAAGCCATAAAATTATACTTAAGTGTTTTTTTTTTTATTTCAAAAGCAATGATATGTATGGGGGGAAAAAATTAGCTTTTGTTTGTTTTGGTATTCTTTTTTGATGAATATATGTTTATTGGTTCATATATACCTATTTGTTTTTATATAAGCTAACTAATCCCTTTATTTGATCTTTTCAAAGATTTTGTTTAGATCTCTTGGATTCCATATATCTAAACACGACAGTGTTACCTACTCAGATGTGCAGTAATTTGCTCGATTGTGCAAACGTCATGTGACCCAATTCATATTCACCCTTGTAGCACAAACTGTGTGGGAATAAGTGTGTGCTTCTGTGCAGCATTTTGATGTTTGGGCCACTGTGGTAGCGGGCTGTAGAGAGGGAAAAATGAGGGGGTTCTCTGGTAGCCAGCCAGCGCTGCCCCACTCTGGGAGGAAGGGGCTCCATCAACACTCATAAGAGGGTCTGTGTGTGTTCCCCTTTGAAATTCTGTCTTTTTGTTTTCAGCTCAGTCTCTGCCACACAGGAGTCTCTGTTACTGGCTTCAACACACAATCATGTAGAGTTACAAGATAAGAGGGGAAAGGAATAGATATTCAAATCAGAACGAAAAGCAGCTGCACGTTGATGGAATCCCTTACTAAATAGATCTAGAAAAGTTCATGTTACTAAAAAAAAAAAAAACAAAAAAAAAAACATCCCAAGTGCTAAAAATCGAAAAACAACTTATTTATGACAAAAATAAATTTTCCTTTATTTAAGAAATCACCATAGTGCTTAAAAAAAAAAAAAAAAAAAAAAAACTAGCCTTCCCCTGAAGGAGGAGTTATGGCTTTGGATTCTTTGGAAGATTTTTTTTCCACCAATATTTTGTTAAAAAATATTTCTGTTAAAATATATTTATAGGTTTGTGGCTGTTTTACCACCAAATAAAGCTACATGTTCATCCAAGGGCATGGAAAATAACAGCCACTAAATTAAGAAACTTAAAATCCCCCCAAACGCTCTTGATAAAGCTATATATTTTTTTTCAGAACCAGTGTTAGTTGATTCCATACAGAAAATGTTTTATACACAGCAAAATAATTGGGTTTGGGAAGTAATACATTAATTTAAAAAAGGTTTGTTTAAAAGTTAAAGCATTTTATTGTAATTTTCCGATTTATTTGATTAATATTTTCCCTTGCCCATGCTTTATATGTATATGTACTAATTTGCAGTAGGAGCTGTGCAACCTGGGCTTGATTTTAATAAGATCAGTAAGGATACTTAAGCCATGGTGAAGGGAGACGGCAAATTTGTATCCCAAGAACAACATATCTACTCGGAAGCATGGGGGTGGAAACATCCAGATAATGGTGGCAGTAAGAAAGGAGCTTTGACAAGGATGCAGTACCCTTGCACCATGGCAGTTAGTACTGGAACCTCCTAGCTATGAGCTATATGGTTGCTAATGTTGTGGTTAAGACCACACCAACTGAGACCAGTGACACAAGGCCAAGACCTTTAGAGGTCAAGACCATATAAGGTCTTGGTATTGACCTTTAAAGACTCCCTCAGGTCCCAGATAATCATCTACTAGCAGTCTCAATGCTCTATTTTCTCTCTTGTTTACACTCATCTACTACTCTCATGGTATTGGTCCAACGTTGTTTAGGACTCTGTGGGTTGGCGCTGAAATCTGATGGGTACCGAGGCGACCCAGGCTCCACATCCACAGGAAGTCCATTGTTGGGCCTTAAACACACAAAGCTGCGCTGTGATGGCTGCTGAGGCTGGACTGACCTGTCTGTACTCCTAATAGTAGTCTGCATCTACTTTCACTGAACATTAGAGGCCGTCTGAAGATAAACCTTCCTTTTTATAATAAAGCTCACTCAAATAACAGCTCAGCCAATGGTTTAAGTTTGTAAATAAGAGGAATCTTACTTGACTTCCTTTGTTTTTACTGGTAGCATAATTTTTTTGGTTGGATTTTTTTAATTTATTTAATTTTTGCTGTAATAATTATCAGATAGATTTAACAAAGTAAATTTTTTTTGGTTTCTTTTTAACAATCCAAGTTTTGGCTGAGTTTTAGAAACAATAAAGCTTGATAAGTATATAGGTGTGCTATAGAGATCGGTATGTAGCTTCGTTTTGAACAGAATCCTGTCCACTTATCTTTTTATTTAAATTGAAAGTATTCTCACAAATGTTGAACAGTGTGACATACACCGAGTCCCAGAGTGTCATGTTTAAAATTAAAATCCTTTGTTAAATAAATAGTATTTCCATGGTGTGAAAATCAGAAAATAGGCCATATGAAAGATTAATGAATGGCAGTTGATGAGAAAGCTGATGGGAAATGTAGTGTCTGGTGGGATTCTAAAAACATTTTAAAGCTGGGGAATATGTGACACAATAGCTTTCTATATGATTCTTCATGGAACTGGCCTGTTAATGTTTTTATCTTCATGTATTTGCTTTTTGGAAATAAATCTGCCTCCTTCTGTTTGTTTGAAGTAAACGAGTTTCCCACAGAAGACTAAATGCTGAATGTTAAACAAAATCCTGGAAACAATCCTGAGTCTCTGTCAAACATTTTAAGGAAAACAACAAATTTTGTTGTTGTATAAGTCGTCCTGCTGAGTCAACCAGTCCTCCATTGTTGGAAAAAAACACCCTTGTCCATGTCCCCAAGGAGCTGATTAGGGACTCAGGAAGTGATAATGATGTGTCCTAAGGGCCTAGAACAATTTAAATGAGACTCATTCTGCTGACTAAGTGACTGTGACTGACTGGACCCACAACTGAGGTGGATTTAACTTTCCTGTTCCATTCAACACTTAGCTTTACCCAACAAGACTACATCTGGGGATCTCCAGGCAAAAAGGATGCAATCATTTCTTGGAATGGGTAAACATTATAAAAACTTATTTAAACTTCTACATGAGTTTTTGTTTTTTAATTCTAAGTAAATTGCAAAGGATCATGCTATCCTATTGTTGAAATAAGCGAACAACAGACAAACTTCGATTTTCCTCAATTTATTGTCCTGAGGTTTCCTTAATGTAAGGAGATGATTGCATCCTGTCACTTCTATGAAATGTTTGCGCTGTTTCTGATGTGCTGCTGTTCTGACTTGTGTATAAATGTTGAATTCAGTCTTTTGTTGGATCATGACCAGAAACATAATATTTCTGACAATACCACTTTGCGTTATTTAGGGCTGCATAATATTAACATTAACGTCAACATTGGCAGATGTCAGTCATCTTTTAGAATTGTATAATTAGTAGAAGAGAGCTACAAAATAATGTGTTACTTAGCAGAACTAAATTCAAAGTTGAAATGACCTCATGATTCAACTCAGAACCTACTGTAATGAGTAATGTAGTGTTGATTTCACCTGTTAAAGTGTGCGAGTTGACTTGCTGTTGGGGTAAATCAGTAGTAAAACTGATTTGGACTTTGTGCTTAAAAAGTTGAAACTTGTTGAGTGTTAGACACTCCAAGACTTCCCACTTTGCGTTTTTACTTAAAGACTCGAAGCATTACTCAGAGTTTACAGTCCAACACTAAAGATTGGATGATGACTTGCTTTTTAGAGTTTTGAGACCCGAATTGGACCCATCCTACAAAGACATGTTACTTGACTTAGACCTGGCCTTGACTATCAAAGATCTGGATTTTAATCTTAAATTACCCCTTAATGATTTCAGAATTACATGTACCTACTTTTAAAAGTAAGTACATGTGTTGGCAAATACTGTTAAGGAATGGACTTACTTGCCTTAAATGACTTTTCCATTAACTTTTACTTGATCCTTAAACATGTGTATTTGACTAGGTTTGGCATAAAAGACTTGTGTCAAGCAATCCACCGGAAGTACCTCAGACTCTGGTAGGATTTGACCCATAAATGGAAAATAAAAAGAAAATGGCTTTTGAACATATCTGGAAAAAGAATAAAAAGAGAAGAGGCATTTTCTTCTATATGTACAGTCCAGGAACATTTTTACCATTTTCTTTAGCTTAGTAGAAATTAGAAATAAAGTACTTTGGCCTTAAAGTACTCTGAATGAAAAGCAGTGCTAGTATAAAGATCCTATCCTCATAAAACCAGGCAAAGCTTTTAAAATGGTTTCTTTCTTGGCGTATTCTAACTGATTTTCTGCCAGGCAGAAGTGAAATTTAGAAACTTGTTGACCAGGATATCCAACTTCCTGCTGACAAATCTTCCCCATTGTTCCTCAGGTTGCCTATTGCCTTACATTTATTTGGACTGGATTCAATCCAAGGCCCCCTACATATGATGTCTAAAACAGAAACCATTTTTTTTTTTTACTGTTGATATTGGAGCTAATTCCTTATTTTGTTTATAAGCCTCAAGTCTCAGATTATTTTCTTATATTCTTGTGGCAGGTAACATCTTTATCCCTGTGCCCTATGGACCCAAATACTTTGAGTTTTGATCCATGTTGTCTCAGCTCGCTAAACACCTCATTAACCCTCTACATAGAGTTTGTCCAAGCATCGTTTTCTCCACTTTCAGCTATGCAAAAAGTTCCTTGCCCAAAAATGGAAGCAGATTTTTGTTGGTCTAGTTTGGAGACTGATGGTTTTGCTAAACCAAATTCTTGGGTATTAATGGAAAATGTTCCCTCAATGATATCACCGCCTCAGCAGCTTCTTTTTCGGGAAGATTACTTTCCATCTGGTGGATGCATTATTAACCACAAGTATGCAGGATTTTCACTGATGCGTGGTGGGAGAGATTAGGTGGAGGCGTACAGTTAGAAGAAATATTCACTCCTTGCTCGTGTTTCAATATGGCTCTGCTGAGGGACTTTGTTTGAAGTTTCATGCTCCCATAGAGCCACTGCAGTTTAAGAGTGAAAAATCCAAATGTTCCTGGATAATGTGCCTTGTTACATAGAAAGCCTTTTTCTGCAGTTAGGCCACATCTGTTTTCACTGGGGGAGGTAGGCTTGCTGAAATCTCTGCTCTGAATCATCACGATACTTCGTCTCTCTGCTGGTTAAAGACCTAAGCGTGTTAACATGGGTTCTGTTTGCAACGTGGCTGCTGGGTAAATCTCTCTAAGCAGACGCTTTGTTTGAGCTGCATACAAAAGCTTTAGAGCGTTTGTGCTGCAGGAGGTTTATAACAGTGTTTATATCTGCCCTGTTTCAACAAGCCATTTAGAATAGAATCTATACGTCTTATTTTAAACAGTCTGTAAAGAAAAAAATAGGTTTTGCAATTTCTCGCATCCCTACATCAAAGTGTGATGTATTTTTAGTGGATTGTATGCGATTAGCCAACACAGTAGTCCATATATGGGAAGTGGAATTTATTCTAAAATAAGGACAGATAGATTCCCAAGACTACATATTTTTAAGATTACTGAAAGTCAGTGTTTTGTATATTCACCTTTCTGCGTGGGCCATTTTTGTCTACAAATAAAACAGAGAATGTTGATTTTAGAGCATGGCACTGATTCTCAGATGGACTTTGAGCTGCACTTTGACTAGGCCATTCTAAATCCTCAGACCCAAACTACTCCATTGTAGTTCTGACTGAACATTGTCATTTTCCTTTTGGGAACTTGAACAATTGCCCTACTCTCCAGTCTTCTGCAGAGTTTTTTATTGGTTCCAGAATTGTCCTTCAGTTTGCCTCATATGTCTTCCCATCATTTCTTGCCAATCTCCCCGCCCTGTTAAAGGAAAGCACCCCTACCACCGGACGCTGCTAATTCTTGGATTACCATTGGCTTGTTGTATTTAAGGTAACATTAGATCAGTTTTCCTTGCTCAAAGCATATTGCTAAAGGTAAAAACTATGGTCTTAACTTACCCGAACTACTTTGGTTCTGTGGCTAATGTAGAAGTTTAGGTGGACGGCCATATGTTGGTAGGTGTGCATTGGTGGTGTACTTTTTTCCACATTCAGATAATGGATTGAGCAGAACACTATGACATTTTTAGAGCTGATATATATTGTTGTATATATCTCCAAAACTATACCCTGAACCTGTCACGCTGGTTTATTCATGCCCTGCCCCCCAATGATCAAGAAACCTCTGTAGGTTTTAAAGAACTGATGCAATGTGTGAATGTGACCTCTACCAAGAAAAAAATACTTACATGTATAACAATTAAATCTGGACAAAAATGCGATCAAGATCAAGGGATCTTTAAGAGGTTTAGTTCAAAAACAACAATACAGCCGACAGGTAGAGGAACCACACCAGAGGACTATCACGTTTCCCATGACTGCCCTTAGGTGGCAGCCACACGCTACAACACGTTTTTCTCATTTCCTATTGTTTTAAAGCTGTTCAGCTGTAATAAGCATCAGAAAGCTAAACAAATTCAGAACCTGCATTTTCAAAGGTCACGTCTTGTTCATATTGGCTGCTGCAATGTGTCCAAAAATCCTTTGTATATGCCAACAGTCATGCGGTTGTCGCACTACCTGACCTATAGCACGGTGAATAAACTGATTCTTTTGTATCTTAAGAGCTTCTTGTGCACCTTTGTGTTGCTGTGTGGGCAACACTTCTCTAAAATGGAAAAGCTTCAAAGCAGCATTTACCTCCTGAGAGAGGGCATTAGCGAGCTGCTCCACCTACACGGCTGGGTCCGCAGTGAGAGGACTCAAATCCAGCTCCAGCACGGCTCCATTAGCAAACTGCACTGGAATCTGCTGCTGTTTCACTTTTGCATCCCAGCGTCATTCATTTCCAGATTCCTGACAGCAGAGCCAGTCATTCGCCCTGAAACATGACCCACTACTCCCTGCTCTCATTGTCAGCCTCATTGAATCACCATGTAGGTTTCTGTCTCTGTAAATCTGCTGCCATATTCAGCCACATGAAGAACAACAGTCTTCTGTCTCCTTTTTGCTCCCTGGCTCTTTGCTCTCAGCTTGAGCTGATGACTCGACTAAATGAGACCCAGCAGTCGGTTTTGTGACGTCTCATCTCCACTGAGTCTGTAGGAAAGCTGACAGCAGCTGAGAGCTTACTGGCTGGTTTCGTGATATAAGCTGTTTGACGACTTCTGTCAAGAGGCCCAAAGGAAGATGGTTTTTGTTTCGTTCGGCAATGTTTTTTTTTTTACTTTACTGGAACTGTATCAGACTGCTTCTCCTCTGGCCCCTATGAGCCCATGAGCTGGGCCAATTTTAATTCCTTACAGCAGCTGATCCATTTCATAGTAGGAAGACTGTAAAATTGATTAACAGAATGGTGTACCAATGAGGCGATGATGCAACCAAAAAACATTTGTTTGTCCATGAGGGTCTGATAAGGAAGCTGACTTTGGTCCATACAGCCTTTCGGTCTGTTTTGCTGATTGCTCTCATTAATAAGTTGACCTTAAGTTCAGGTTGGAAACTTGGGTTTGCATTAAACACTTATAGCCAAGCCTCTGGTGTTGGTTGTTGGTTTATCAGATTTGACACTAATAATCATCTTAAAACATCTTTTTTGTTTTAGCATCAGTCATATTGAAATATTGATAACTTTGACACAATTTTGAATGTTTGTTTCGTCGCTTGTTTTATCAGACAAATTGAGTCAAGGACATTCCTAAGCTTTTAAAGATTTTTTTATTTTACCACTATGATGCTCTAAGTACAAACAAATACCACAATATTTTATAGAACCATTCTTCACTGCCCTAAAAAGTTGCATCTATTTCACTATGTCTGAATTTGATATATGTTTATTTAACATAGCAAAAAAAGGCTGCAGATGCACTGGTTGCTATGGTTATTCCCACCCTCTTAGAGAAGCAGATACCTTCAAGAAAGGCCTTCTAATGGCTAATTGTACATTTTTACTGGTTTATAGCAGTTTATTCATTTCAATTCAGTTTATTTATACAACTCCTATTCACAACACATCTCAAGATACTTTTCAGAGAGAATTCAACCAGATCATACAGTCAAATTGATTCAAAGTTTTCCATCTAAGGAAAACCTGTTGATTGCATCAACTCATTGATTCGAAGGCAATCCCTCACACTAAGCATGCTTGTAGTGACAGTGGTGAGAAAAAACTAGACTAGACTCAGTGTGAGCGGCCATCTGCCGAGGCCGACTGGGGTTCAAGGAGACAGAAGTAGACATACAAAGAAGCAGAGATACAAAAGGCAACTGTCAACCAGATCCACAGGCAGCCCGATCCAGGAAAAACACAGCCAGACAAATGAGTTCCGAGCCAGCTGCCATGTTAGAGGAAAAAAGACGGTTAGTCACAGTCAGAGAAACAGGACTACACTGAAAAACAGGCCAAGCTCCAACATCTACAAACAAAGTTGCCGATGGGAGCAGCACAGCGGAAACTTCTCGCCAGGACTGCATCACAGCGAAACAGGAACAGACCACATGAAGCTACTATGAGAAAACGCAAGCAGAGAGAGCATAACGTTACAGATTGAACTACCAAATACTGCAGAGTGGGAGAATAGAGATAGAATGAAGCAGAATGATGAAAAAAGTCCCTATGTCCTCCAGTAGTCTAACCCTATAGCAGCATTACTATACAGATAGCTCAGGATTACCTAAGCAGAACATGTTAAAGGTTAAGGGGGCCCTTCTAGCTGTGTTGCTAATTGCTCTTTGGCATTTGAGAGGTGTTCAATAGGCAACATTAGGTGCTGTAGTCTTGTGTCTCACTGTGCAAATATCTAGGTTTTTATTTTAAATAGGTTGTAACTGGACTGAAATGTTGTTTCAGTATGGAGTAGTCTAATTTTCTTTCACCTGCTCACATTTTAAATTACCTGAAATTACTGTTTTTTTAAAGCTGCGAAATATTCTTTTTAAGTCAAATAGGTTTTTCTTGTGTTTGTTTATATTCTGATAAAAGATTTACAATGTATTGCTTAAGAAAGTGTGAGGCATCAGGCCCGGGTGACCATTAGAATTTATCTTTGTTTTCTTTTGGGAAGGAAACTCTAGAAAAAAGTACAAAACAAGAAATTCAGACTGAAACCAAATTAATTAATTATAATAACGAATGCACTGAACAATAAAAAGTACACCTGCGATTTTTGCATCTGCACCCTCGATTATAAAGCTGGGTTTAGCAAAGTTCAGACTCTATATGAAGTACTTTCTGTACTGAGGTGATTGAAGTTGCTTCAGATCATCATTGGTCCCCTCAGCATGGATCCTTAGAGTTGAATGGGAAGATGTGCTTTAGATCAGGGTTCTGACTCAGGTTAGACCCATAAATCATTACACAACCGTCTTTCAGCTCTCCTTGTGTCTTTACATAACCCCCACCCCTAGGTCACAGACTGCTGCTGTCAAGATAACAGTTTGGGGGGGGGGTTATCGATGGGGATGCTGGCTTGTTGCCATGGTATCGCTCCCTGTAGGGATGGTTGTGTGTACTGGTTGGGGTCTGATTTGTCTTGGCAACAGTTTTATTGAACTGCAGTGTTTCTCTGCAGCCGGACAAAATGTTTTTTTTTTTTCCTTAATTCAGCACTAAGGTTGGCTTTCTGACTAATAATTTAAAGTCAGAATGAAGAGCTGCAGCACATGGATCAGGGATAATGATTAATGGTAACCGCCCAGAGAAATGCTGAATTGTCCGTTTATTCGTCTGCTGCATTGTATGTATCAATCTCGATGACATGAATGCACAAATCAGGTGGTTTTATTAAGCAAAGGTGGGATTTTTATAAAATTTCTGCAATTAGTATTTTCAAAAACTATCCACTCCTGAATTAGAAATAAATTGGGGATATGTTGAAGACAAAAAATGTGCTCTTCCCCGATTGGACACACAGTGATGGAGATGTGTCCCTGATGAAAATGTTCTGGATCGGCTCTGATTAGTTGATTAATTCAGCCATTCCGTCTTGATTATTCAGCTCATCTTCTTTCTTTCTCCCTTCCTTGTCACCGTCCTTCGTTTCCCTCATCTCATGAGGTGCACGTCCTCTCCTTCCCACTTCCTTCCACTCATCATTCTCCTCAGCTGCTTTCAGACAAACACACTTAGGGCAGTTTCTAGGTCACAAAGACTTAAATGAATAATAAACAGCTGTCTACTTTAAAGAGAATTATTTATAGACTGAGACTCACTCATCCTCTGTTACCGTGTGCTGAGCTCTTCCTTCTTTTGTCTCTGTCATCTTTGCATTTCCTAACAGCCTGTTTGTCTCTGCTTTAGGGACTCTGTTGCTGCTGATTCTTTAGTGACGGTTGTAAAAGTGATAATGTAACAAACTAAACTGCATATGAATATAATACACCTAATATTTACAAGTGAAGTCCTGATATTAAAGCAAGATTGCAAAAAAAATGGTGTTAATTTGATCCTTCAATAATGCTAACAGCTAACTGTGACAAAGACAGGGGTTGTTTTCCTGTATTTTTTTTTTTCCTTTATTCACAATAATTGTTCAAAATTCAAAAATATCTGCCAAACTTAACTCTGTATGTTTTTCAAGTCTGGCTAATTCAGTCATAAATTAGTCTTATTCAAAAGTTAGCTAGTCCAGCTAATATATATGGCTAAGGTTTAGCTAGTTTTGTAGGGAATAAATTTGTATAAATAACTCAAACAATTAATTTTAAACATTGATTATTAAACTTCTGAAACCTGTAGGCCTAAGAGAGATTTTAGATTGTTTGATTATGATGCTGTTGCTTAAAAGCACAAAACAAGGTGTGGGCCAATGCAAAATGAAGCTAATAGGCTCATACTGAGCTAACACTATTAGCATAGAACTAAACTTGTTATTTTGGTGGTGTAGATAATTTTTTTGTAACAAAACCCTGCTTTGACAATGTTTAATTTCTAAGTGTTCTTACTCATATTTGAACTACTGAGTTTTATTTGTGATGTTAGAAAGTTAAACATTAGGTTAAGCTAACGATTAAATATGTATCCACCCATCCATCCATCCATTTTCTTACACGCTTGTCCCGAGTGGGGTCACGAGGGGTGCTGGTGCCTATCTCCAGCAGTCAATGGGCGAGAGGGGGAGTACTGCTGGAGATAAATATGTAATTAGCACAAAATTGTAATTTAAAACTCTCACGGGAATAATGGTTGAAACCAACAGTAAAGTAACAAAGATTAATAAAAGCGGCAAATAATTTAGCATAAACCACCTAAATAGTTTTTAGCCATAGCAGTTTGGTCCAGTTACTGCCTAAAATCTGGTTTTGTAAACCAAATAAAAAATGCTCCAATTTAAGTACCAAGTTATTTCAATAAACAGCTAAAATAACGATAAACCATCATAAAGTAAATATTATATATTTCGTTGCTTTGCAACTTATTCTTAATCATTTTTTACCTTTTGTGTATTTATTTGATATTTTTGCTTTTGCTTGGTTTAACACTTTGTGTCTCACTTGTTTTTGTGAAGCTGTTCAAACTAAAAGCTGAATTTGATTATATTGAACTCAGTTCACAAAACATGTAATCTTAAGGCACTTTTCAGTTCACCAGATCATACAGTCAAATTGATTCAAAGTTTTCTATCTAAAACTGGAAAACCAGTTGATTGCATCAATTCATTAACTCTGATGCAGTCCCTCACACTAAGCATGCTTGTAGCGACAGTGGAGAGGAAAAACTCGCTATTAACAGGAAGAAACCTCCAGCAGAACCAGGCTCAGTGTGAGCTCAGACTGGGGTGAGCCACTGCAAAACCACCAAACATGTTGGTTATATTAATGCCTGAATGCCATTATTTAAGATAACTATTGAAGTGTTTTAACATTGGGTGCTAAGGTAATCAAATATTTAATTAATTAGAATTACATAGTTAACAATAACAGTCAAGAGAGCATATATAGCCATTAAATTCACATATAAGGTTTCCTGAAGAAAAAGCAAAAATGCTAATAGATTTAATATCAAAAAAACAAAGCAGTCATTATGACTGGTTTAAAGTTTCAATATTTATTGCTTAAAAATGTAAATCATGTTTATTATATATTCTGGTTTCACGGCTTATTAATAGAACTTCAATCAGACAAGTGTGCCATCCAAATAACTGGTGTATATTTTTCTCGTTTAATGAATTTAACCCCAGAATGAGTGCCTATGGTGACTCTAGGATGTCTGTTCCATTATCCTACAGTAACAGGAGTAAACTTAGCTTATTATGGGGGAGATCTGTTTTGCTGAGGGTATAACCAAAGAGTAAAGGGAGAAACAAAAAGCTGCAAAGTGACTCTGCAGAAACAGGATGTAGGGAAGTGAGCTGAGGTCAGATAGGAAGTCAGGGTCTGACCGAACTAAAGCTTTAGGCTTAAACAGCGTGCGGTTGTAGCCTGACTGATAATCCTCACATAGAATCACTCAGTTTTTTCATGCGAAGAGGCCAAAAAGCCATTTACAAATCCGACTTTACTCTTACAGAAGCTCTCACCAAGAATATATCAGCAGGGAGAGGTTAGTGGAGGAGCCAGCAGTAATTAGCAAAACAATCTGAGAACAATTAAGCTAAATAGGAAGGAAAATAATTGGTTATTCTTATTTTGAATAAGAACAGAACATCTACAGTTTTCAGTAATGATTGCAATAGAGCCAAACAGATTTTAGTCTAGATTTCATCAAAGTTATAGAATAAATGGGTTGAAAATCTACACAAAGCTACAGCTTAACACCATATGCCTCATCATCAGGCTTCAGTGTTACTAAATTATATTCAGAAAAGACATTTTCTTATATCTCATTATAAGAGATGTTGGAAAAGTATGTAATAAATGGTAAAGTAATCTGTCCTTAATCATTTTAACTCTGTAAAGAAGAGAGAACAGTTTGGTTTTGTAATAATACTACTGCCTTTAGTTTGCAGAGAAAGTCCAAACTTAGTAAATCTCTGAACTATATAAGATTAGAGTATATTTTCTAACAAGTTTTTCATACGCTGACACATGGCCGTGAGGTCTTGATACAATTATTTAGCTTTATTTAGATTAATAATAACAGATCTACAGCACCAATAGAGCTTTTCTCTTTGCAGCTTAATGCAAAAAAAAAAAAAACAAGGTTAAAAAGGAGAAGGTGGCGGAGAAGGTTGTTGCTCAAGTTAAAGCCTAAGTTTATGTGAAGTGGCTATGGCAGGTCGTTTTTACATTTATTTAAAGTACTCCTCTGTTGTTCCATTTGTAGATCACTAAAATGAGATTCTTTCTGATCAAAATATCACTCCTAGACCTAACTGTAATATTATATATTTTCTTAATTACAATTTTGTACCAAAAGCTGAATTTTAGAAAGTAAAAAAACTAAATGATACTAGTAAGTATTAAGTTTTATATATCTAGAAATATTTACATATTTTAATTGGCCGTTCTAATATTTATCAGCTTGACTGAAAATGTATTTATGATAGCTGAAAAACATTTAAGTTAAAATAATACAAATACTGAGCAGCAATATTAAGAAAATGGAGATTTGAAATTAATTTATAGACATCCAGAATGATCTCTAAGCTTTCTTGTCAATTGGAAATTTGACAACTTTATGTGATCAAAGTGGTCTTAATAGTGTCACTAATCCTGGTTTCTGGGCTTTAATCAGGTACATTTCTGCCTCCTGATGGATTTCAGAAAAGGTTTATAAAACCGCATTTTTGTTCAGTTTTATTCTAACATCTGACACAGTTTATGAGCATATGTCTTCAGTATCGGCATGAAGAACAAAGGTTAAAGTTCGAGTCACATCCATTAATCTATACCTGTGTAGACTCTACTTGTATCTGTTATTTGACCTGCTCAGTGATTTCCCGTGTTTCTAATTAAGCATCTTTTCCTAATGAGTTTTCTGTGTTTTCTGCAGGGCCTTGTACACCTATGAGGATGACACTAATGACCTGACACTGGCTGCATCCGGAGGTACGTATCTCCATCTCCTTCACACATTTCACCTCAGCTGGGGTTTTCTCAGGAGGAACCTATCACTGTTTTAATGGAAATTAGACACAAGGCTGTAAAGCTAATGGGCTCTGCAGGTTCTTCATCTCCTGATTGGTTCCGAGATGTCGAAGAGACATTTATCCTGGCTGCTAATGATGGACCCAGTGGGCCATAACAGATTAACGCTGATTCTTTGGTTTCGATTTATATACATTCACTGTGTTCCTGCATGATGTCATGTTTTCACTGCTTGTGTTGTGTGAATGGTTACTCATAAATTAGTGAATGTGCATATGGACTAAAGGCTTCAACACCAGGAGAGAGAAAACACAATCCCAGCCGGTGCTGAAGCTTATGTTTGCAGTAAGATGCTCTAAGACACAAACACATGAGTGGCTGAAGTAGGGCAGAAACTAATGATTATTTTGCAAATCTATTAATCTGTTGATTATTTTTTCGGTAAATTGATTAATAATCTGATAGCCAAAGGTTCCTTAAAGGAGGTTTTTTACTAAATTAAATTGAACATATTGACAGACATTTTTTTTAAATCTTAAATTAGGGATGCACAATATAATCGGCCCCCTATCGGTATCGGCCTTAAAACTGAATATCGGACATCGGCCACCCTACCGATATCTAATCC
>NW_015151156.1:392412-425849 GCF_000732505.1 Cyprinodon variegatus | reverse complement strand
TATTTTTGTCCAGCTTTAACATCGGTATCGGTTATCGGCTACATGAGTTTTAAAATATCGGCATATTGGATATCGGCCAAAATCCCAATATCGTGCAACCCTATCTTAAATGCAAAATGTTTACATATTATTTTACAAGTTTGATATAATTACTGCTCTAATTGTGTTACTCTGTCAGCTAAAGGCATGTTTTACAGTCTCCTTTTAATTATTGGACGATTATTTTAATAATCAATTAATCATGATTAATCCGATTAATTGTTTCGGTCCCAGACTGAAGGCAGCTCTGATTACTTTAATCTAGAACAACCTCCTGCTTGCTTCATGATGCTATCAGATAGTTAAAAATCCTATAAATAAATGAATGAAAACATGTAAATATTCATGTTTGTAGTTTAAATATTTCATTTTAAGGTAAAGCCAAATTTTATTAAAATTTATTCCAACTTAATAGAATTATTGCAGTCATAAGTAATTAAAAGACTAATTAATTTCGATCTTTATACAATTTTACATTTAATTAATTGGATAAATTGTAAATTTTCCCTTTTCCTGTCTTAATAAGCCATCGGATTACTAAGATTTTAGTTTTGTCTTCATATTTATCACTGAAAAGACCAATTCTTCATGAGACACATCTTCAGGCGGCACCCAAACACACAACAGAAAGAGAAGAAAACGAAGAAGGGAAAAAAATTGCATCACAAATTCCCCAGTGAAGACCACAGCTATGGTTTTAATGCTCTTTTACCTTTTGCTCTGGGTCTCTTATATGTGGGCAAACAGGAATTCTTTGAGGGTTCTCTAAAGGTTTCCTCCAATCTTTGCCTCTCCTTGTTTATGCTGCACATTGGAGCCTCTCTGTCTGGTCAGAGCATCTGTAGGAAGGACTTTCCTCCCATTATTCTTATTTGCAGTAAGGATTGTTTGCTGTACACTGTGTCTGTGGCTGGGGTGTTGAGATCCTGGTAAACAAATTACCACTGTAACGTTTAGCAGGACTCCTCCACCTGAACCGAAACCAGGAAGATCAAACATCTGCTTACACCACATTTAGCCTGCTGCAGGATAGCTAAAAGGCTGGTTTAGGATGTCTTCTTCCCACTCTTCTATGAAGGCTGCATTTCTGAAATTAATGTAGAAAAGTTGTCTTTTCAGGGTTTTCTCCCACCTGAGCTGTGGATCTTTGCAGCTCCTTGAAAGTCCAATGGGCCTCCTGCCTGCTTCTCTGAATAATGAATCCCATGCCCACCCTTTCAGTTTATCTGTTGGTAATTGATTTTTTCAGAACGGTTGTATTTATGCCGTTTTTATATATCAAATACTTCCAATTGCACAATTTGGCACAATTTTGTTATGAACAATCACTTTAAATCCCACAGAGGTAACGTGTTTTTAAGAAGCACGGCCAGCTTCTTGCAAGGTACTATACTGACAACGCAGAAGCACTTTAAAGTATTTAGATCTTTATTTTTTCTGTTTCATTATGTTGCACATTTTGAATTCAATTCCCTTAAGAAAATCTTTATTGATCCAAAAGGAAAATTAAATGTTCTAACTCATAATTTTTTATTTTTTTTTTTGTTACATATGTTTGTAGGATCTTCTGTAGAGGTGTGTCTTGCACACATTCTAGGTTTTTTCCTTCAAAATGGGATTTTTTTATAAAGAGCTGTAGACAAACATTATGGTTAATATGGGTTAGAAAGCACAAACAGGCTTTTTTGATGAGGTTAGGCTAGGAAGACCAAAGCCCTTAGTTTTTCAGCAGTAAAACATGTGCCGCTTTGCCCACAGGAGGAGGCCTGGCAGAGATCACCTTGACCTTCGACCACGGGAAAGTGATGTATGGCTTCTGCAGCCTGAAGGAGCCCACTGCCGCCCTGCCACGATACATCCTCATCAACTGGGTGAGTCGCTGTTTCAGGGGAGAGAAAGAAGGAGAGGGAAGGTGTCATGATGGGTTCTCAAATGGAGACCCAGTTATGCAGAACACCACAAGGCGGACACGAGGATAAAAGTTAACAGTTTATTTAAGCACAAACACAGAGTGTACTGGAATCTGGTTCGGGCCTGGGTCCTGGTTTCACTGGAGTCTGCGTGAGAGACAGAGCTGTTATGTACTGCTGGCAGGGTTTGGTTTTCAAGTGGGCTCAGATAGTACCTTGAGGGTTCTTGAGTTATTCTCCTTGGGGGAGTTTCTGTTGGTTCTGGAGAAGAGTTTATCAGCAGAGTCCGTAGCTGCTTCAGCGTCTCACGTCTAGCTCGTACAGACCTTGGTTTGGTTTTTCCAGCTCTAGTCCTGAGCTGCTTGGGGGTTCTCAGAAAGTCTTCAGGGTTTGGCTCAGAGGGTCGGCTCGGCAGGTTAGCTCTCCTAGAGCTTTCACAGAGGAGACTCGGGTTTCCTGGGAACACAGAGAGAGAAGTTAGAATCCAATCTGGATTCAAAGTCATGGAGATTCACAAGGAGCAAGGCTTTAGCGCTGACCAACTGGAACAACACTGCGGCGTTGAGGCAAG
This sequence comes from Cyprinodon variegatus, assembly GCF_000732505.1. Lineage (NCBI taxonomy): Eukaryota > Metazoa > Chordata > Actinopteri > Cyprinodontiformes > Cyprinodontidae > Cyprinodon > Cyprinodon variegatus. The sequence continues at coordinate 423,329 of NW_015151156.1, read as the reverse complement.
GTCTGAAGACAGCTTAAGTAGTGGGTTTTCTGTTGGTCTTGATGAGCTGCACCTGTGCAGGAGGCTCCCTCAGAGGATCCACGGCGGACTCTGCTGGAGAAAGATGGGATTTTCTCCAGCTCCCAACAGAAGGAAAGTAAAAAGTGTAATAAAGAGGCATCTCAAGATCATAGGTGCTACAGCAACTACTATAGATTTTTATTTCACTACAAACACAGCAAATGAATAGCTTCACTCATACTTAACAGGGATCAGCACCTTTTATTACATTTTATTAATTGTGCTCAAACAAAATAATTATTCACAAAGCATTGTAATCTCCTGAAGGAAAAAGAGCAATAGAACAATTTTATCTTATCTGCCCCCTTAACTTAAAACAAAACATTTATAAAGAGCTGATAAATACAAAATGCATCTGCCACGGCTCAAAACAGAGGACCAAGTATTCAAGGCAAGAGAGACAGTAATTCAAAAAGCATTTATGGATCTGCAGTAGCAGTTTCTAGGGCGACTATCGCAGCAACCTCTGCAGAAAGGAAACACAGGTTAGTGACCACATAAATCTGGGGGAGGAAGATTATGAATGTCAGTCACTAACCTGGCTTACTAGTTCAGTCCAAGCCCAAAGAACGAGGTGTGATCAGTGGGCTTGTGGGCTGCCAACAAGATGCAGCAGGCGCCACCCAGAATGTCCCAGAAGCTGCAGCCCCAGAGGATGGAGAACAAACAGGAGACCAGATCCGAGCAGACAAACGAGGGCAGGATAATCCAGAGGGTGAAGGTAAAGCCAGTGTCAAGGAGGTGCTCAGGATTCAGAACCAGGAGACCAGAAGTCCGAAGAGGTTCCGAAGGGAAATCCAGGTGGATGACAGAAAACAGGACCAAGGTTGGTTAGCAGACAAGCAAGAGTCCAAAAACAGGTCAGGCAACAAATCAGATGGGAACAGGCAGGCTCAGTGGTTGAGAGGCAGAACAGGATCAGGTAATCAGAAACACTAAGCATTGAATTCAGTGAAGCTCATTAATAAATTTGTATTTTATGAACCAGATGGGATTTCTTTTAGAGCCAGATGAGGCTTGACAATGATAAAAATATGACCTCAGCCACTGTAAAAAACATGAATTTACTTTAGCAAAACTGTACAACCGGAAACATTATGTGTACTGCAGGTTGCTTGTCTTTTTGTTGCTTTGTTTATCGTAGTAACCATGAGTAAAACTGGTTTTGTTTTTGGGGATTATCTGCTAGTTACTATGCTACTTTGGGATGTGTTATAGATTGATTGAATTATTGGGAACAATATGCCAAACATCCAGAAAGTATACAGTTTGATCCAGATGAGAGAATATGTGAGAAAACATGTCTGATATTGTGGATTAATTTAGCCTTTAAAGATTAGACGAAATTGAAAGAACAAGCTCAAATGTAACTTGGCAAAGAAAATACATAATATAGACGAATAAAGGAGAAAGAAATTAATAATTAGTAAGTTAAGCTCATTCGTTCTCATCGAGGGTCTCCGACAAAGCTCGTTAAGAGCATTTGAACGCAGTCGGACTCCATCTGAGAGCCTCAAGATGAATGTTTTACTTTGTGAACCTGACAGCAGCAGGGGCTCGCTTAGCAAGTACATAATGGCAGAGTGCTGAACGACTGTGAAAGAAAGAAAGCTCATGCTTAATTACTGCCTGTTTTTTTGAATCGGTTCCCAGGACCAAAGCTGCAGAGGTGAGTGGAAAAATTCCACCCAGAGATCCATTCATTAATGCAGCAAATAGTGATTGAAAGAGTCAGACAGGAAGACATTTGGTGGTTAATAGAGGCTGGGATCACAGCCACTGGTGTTTTTTTTTATAATCAAACAACAGAAACAGGCATAAGAGCAACAGACTGGACTATAATGAGCTCAGCCGGTCTGAACCGGGCCAAAAAGTAGGAATTAAAGTTCCTAAATTAAACTTTCCAGCTGTATTTTTGCTTGATTGCAGCTTGGAAAGAGATGAAATTTAGATAAACTGTTGTAAATGCAGATGAGATGAGCCTATTTTCCTGTCTAATTGGTGCTTACTGAGTTTGCTTTGTATTGGTATGAATGAGTTGTGATTAGTGAAGTATTTTCAGTCTGTCATTATGAAAAATATTTCAGTAACTGAACAGAGCCAGATGATCAAAAGTACCAAATGAGGAACAAGCTGCTGTTAAGTGTGGTCACTAAAAATGAAACCAAAGACTAAATTTGAAAAAAAATTATATCCTAACTGAATTATTAAATGATTTAGAAAAAGAACTGTATATGTTTTCTGATTATGACACTCCTGTGCTCAGTTAAAAAGCAACTGATGGTCTTCTGTTGTTTCTCAGAGAAGATTTCCAAAATCTTATCCTTTGACTGTACTTAGGACCTTGAAAAAGTACATGTCAGTAAACGGCAGATCCTATTTTTAGGTCCAAAATTTCAGATTTTATGGAATAAACTTTCCAAAAATGGATCTACTGTTGGACAGCCGCTGGTGTCATTCTTAAATTCTTCAGCAATAGAACTGATCTGATGATGATTTATCGGCCTTTATTCCCCAAGAGGTGCGTGTCTCTTTGACTGCTGGAACATTAGGCCTGAAGCACTTGCACACGGTGGCCACTCAGACCTTTCATCATTAGTCTGATTGTCTGGAATAGTCAGAGCAGCCAGTTACAAAGTTAACTAAAAACTCTTTCTTCCTTATTCTGAAGCTGGATTTAAATGTTTGGATTTCTAAATTCACAGAATTTCTGTCAATTAACTAGATTTTGAATAGATGTACCTGATAAAGTTTCAGAATTAAGGAAGTAATGGTCTGTGTGCCTTAGATAAGGAAAGTCGAATGAGTCCGGGCCAAAATGGAGGCTTTGTTTTCCATACTTCACCAATGTGCTTTCTATTGTTTGATGCTTTGTCTTATGATATATATAGAGGTGAGGTTGGCCTGGTGGTTAGAGCATTGCGATTGCGTCCCGGAGGTTCCGAGTTCTAGTCCCACTCATTCTTCCACTCTGGGTCCTTGAGCAAGACCCTTAACCCCAGACTGCCCCCCAGGGGATGGGTTAAATGCAGAGAGTGCATTTCACCATTGGGATTTACATTAACATTATATAAGTTTTCCATTATTTTATCAGAGGTTTCCTGAGAAGTTTCTCAGACTGTGAAAAATATCTTGAATATAACTTCCCCTTCCACTGTAGTAGGGACCTACTGCTATATCGCCAAAAGAAAACTGCAAACATGAAGAATTGTTTGGACAGGTTTATTAAATGGTTAATTGACAGGCAATATGAGAAGAGAGAGAAGGGTTCAGGCTAAGGCAAATTAATGGGACAACTAGCCTCTGGACATTAGGCTGTAACCATGTGACGACTTCCTGTTAAAGGTGGAAATCACCATAGCAACTATCAACAAGCATTTTCTAGTTCTCTGGCTTTTCAATCAAATTCTTATTTGTTATATAAATTCAACATTATGTAAGGGGCAGTCCTCTGAGGAAGCTTGTATTTTTCAATTTAATCTCTTATTTGAACTCTCTGGGAATAAGTATGCGCCACATTTCATTCATCTTTACAAAGAACAAAGTATTCAGATCTAGGATGTGTTTATTTGAATGTTCCCTTTATTTTGACAAGTGGTTAAGTATGTTCATGTTCAAAGGATTAGTGGGACACTTTTTTAGAATTTTAGCAATAATCAGTAAATAAAAAGGGATCTAGAATTGATTCTATCCAGGCTTATCTCTCTTTGCATCTTCTTTAGTCTTGTTTGAATTAGCTGCTTACTTATGAAGGAGTTGAAAGATTTCGATATTTGCTTCAGGACCAACATACACTTCCTCCGAGGTGTTATCTAATCTTTTCTGTGTTATATCTGTTTAAAGCTTAATCTTATGTTTTGTTTCTGTGACAGGTGGGAGAAGATGTTCCAGATGCCAGGAAGTGCGCTTGTGCCAGTCACGTTGCAACCATTGCAGACTTCTTTCAGGTGAGAACCTCCGTATAACACGAGTAGCTTTATTCTTAATGTGTGGGTTCTAATTTTACTTATTTTATTCTGTCTTTTTATAGTATATTTAACTCACAATTTTATTTATCTCTAGTCTGTAAACGAGTGCACTGCAAGAAAATAAGTAATTCTGATCCTGAACCTTTAGAGGCACATAATGGCAGTTACTAAGTTAGCTCGTTATCAGCTTAAGAATATTTCCAGGAATAAAGGACTAATGTCCAAGCAGGATCTAGAAAAACTCATTTTTAAACTCATCTTTAGTAGAAATAATTAGTGCAATAGTGTCTTCATAGTTTGCCTAAAAAAGTCCATCAGACAGCTGCAGCTGATCCAAAACTCTGCTGCCTGTGTTTTCACTAGACCTAAGAAAGTAGAGCACATCAGCCCGGTTCTGAAGTCCTTTCACAGGCTCTCTGTAGCTCAGAAAATGGACTTGAAAATCCTTCTGCTAGCTTCTGCTATAAATCACTGAATGGATCAGCACCTCAATACATAACAGATTTGCTGACAGTGTGTCAATCAACCATGGAGAAGCAGCATTTAGTTCCTATGCTCCGCTTATCTGGACCAATCTTCCAGATAACTGTAAAAGTGCTAAAAGCCTGAGTTCTTTTATGGCAAAGTTAAAAACCCATTTGTTAAGAACTGTGAAAGTTAAACTGTTAATCAAGATTGAAGTTGAAATTGTTTTATTTGCTTTTCTACCTGTTTTGACAAGGTTTTCATCTTCCCTTGCTTTTATTCTGCTTTTATTTGTTCCTCTAATTTACTGTTTAAATCATGTAAAGCACTTTGAATTGTCTTTGTACTGAATTTTGCTATATCAAAAAATTTACCTTTCCTTTAAAATCTTCCATTCTAACAATTACAGTTATTACACTTATTAACACCTTTGTGTTAAAACAAAATAGCTGTAAAATATGTTAAAGCTTGTGTTTACATGCTAAAAAACTGTTAAAGTGATATGAATACTTTTGAAAGTCACTGCATAGAGTTTGTTAGTGCCAGAGGCAATGCACAGAATGATACAAAGACTTTTTAAAAAGAAACATTTACTTTGGAAAATCTGAGTTTTTTTGCTCACCAAACATGTTCTATATAGATAAGTAGAACATTTTGGTTTTGCAAAATATCTGTTAGGTGGGACAAAACCTGAATGTTTTCATCAAACCATTGGCAGTGGGGGGGGGAAAAAAAGCTTCATCACATTAAAACCTGTAGGAGGATCAAAGAGGAGGAACAAGTGTGTGTGATAAATTGCATCTCTTTTTTAAAATAATCTCTTGGTGCTGAAAGCATAGAGCTGACGTGTGGATGTGGAGCGAATCATACAAAGCAGTGTTTTCGCTCCTGCACACCTGGCTGAGTGTATTTCAGGGTTTATAAAGCACATAAAAAGATGGAGATTAAAGCAGAGGTGATGTTTTATTTATATATATTTTTTTCTAACAGCTGAGCAGAGTGTGCTGGAGTGTCATTACTCTAAGTGGCAGCTTTCTCTCCCACACAGAGCCAACTTCATCGCACCAACAGGGTTTTTAAATAGCCCTTTTAGGGACGTCCATATTGTATTTCTGTCGCTCTAGAGGGCATTGCAGAAGCTTGGATTACTTTCATGCAGCTCCAAAAAGTCCAAGAATAATTTGATTGCCAGTCATCAGCTCTGATACAGCCATGATAATTTAAAACAACACATTCTAGCTGTTGTCTGACATCTCTATCAGGTTTTCTGTGGTTGCATCACTGCAGATGACAACTGTAAAGCAGACGGTTTTTACAGCATAAGTAATTTGACCAAAGGTATGTTCTCTTTACTGACTCGGGGTTATGTGGAACCGTTATAAGCAGGCATGTGTCACCTGAAATTACCTCGACTTTTGAGCAAGCTAAACATAAATCTATTTCACATCAGTTTTCCAAGCAATTCTTTGTTGTTAAGCCAACAGGCCTAGATAAACCATGAAATTTGTTTTTCGTAATTACAATTTGCACAATTTGATGGTTAATGGGAACGCACCTATTGATAGGATATGCCAGCCCCATTATAGCCCATAGTAAGTGTAGTCCCATTGTGCAGTGATAGTCTATGCATATTAATCATGGTAAATTAATGAACTTTGCATTTTGTTAGCTTAAGTAATTGTTAGCATTAGTAGCTGTTAGCTTAACTTGATAGTTGCTGGACTGAGTATCTATTAGCTTTGATAACTGTCAATTAAGTAGCAGCTATCTTGACTCCAAATTGCAGTTAGCCTGAGTACCATTTATTAGCGATGTTAGCATGAATTTGAGTAGGTGGTATCTTTAGTAGCTATCCGTTTCAAAAGAAATTAACTTTCCTGAGAAATGATGGGCTTATGCAGCTCTTATCCTCAATTGTTGCATTGTAGGTTTTTGAGAGCTGAAATCTGAGTCCAGCCCCTCTGTTAACATAACGCCCCTCTCAAAGCAACTATTTTCTTTGTCCACAATGCGAACATTCTGGTCCTCAAAATAATGTCCTTTGTCCATTGAGGGCCAGATTACGATCCTGCCTTCAAGTATTATTTCGCCACTCGGACCCCCTGTACTCTGAAGGTAAGCTGTCACTGGGAATCCCCTTCAACAGGTTCTCACTCATCCTGGTTATAGTCATTACAATAAAAGAAAATTTAAAACAATCCACTGGACTTGGTTTCCAAGTTTGAAGAAGTTTCGCTTCCCACCCCGGAAACTTTTTCAATTCAAAATGTCGCGAATAGCGTTGAGTTCGAGCTAAACCTCGATTAAATTTTGAATTCAAAAACACCTTCAAACTTGGAAATTAAGACCAGTGGATTGTGTTTAATTTTCTTTTTGTTTGGAATAAAAATTTCTATTCTTGGGGAATTTCCGCTGCTGTTCGTAGCGGCTTGAAGAAGATGTTAGCAGTTTTCATGTACGTAATCCAAACTGCAGGCACCAGAATAACAAAACCGAACATATTTTGCTGGCAGATTTTGACATTTTAAGTTAAATTAGGCGTTAATAAACTGTTTCAATGGAGCGATCATAGCGATCTGCATCAGCAGTGCTGTGTCTGTCTCTCTGCCAGCTCCCAGCTTCTCTGATTGGTTGATATGATGCTTCAAGCAGCAAAACTTAAATCCTTCCAACTCCAGCAGCTGCTGCTTTAGCAGCTCGTTGCGTGCGTCAGATGCTCAGAATCTCTTGATGTGCTGCCTTAGCTGCTCAGACGCACTGCTCCTGCTTCTCAAAACGCGCTACAGGACCTTTTGCTGCCCCTTGATACACGTCAAGCATTTACTTTGCATGTAATCTAGCTGCTTCTGCTGCCTCTTGCACATGCGTTAGCATTAGTCGTAGAAGCTGTTATATTGACTATCATTATTTGTGAAGTTGTATTTTTAAAGGTTTTCTATTTCAGTTGCTTTTAAATTGGGTAGCTTTTTTATTGTCAGCTTTACTATCTTAGCCCTTATAAGTAGCTGTTATGTTAAGAATAGGCCTACTTTATTTGAACAATACATGTTTTGTTTTTGTTTTTTTTGTTTGTTTTCATAAAATCCAGTCTTTACTTTGTGAGCTTTACCTTCAGATGAAGAATCAATTTAATAGTAAATGGACAAAAATTAACAATCTATCTTAAAGTAAATGAAATTGTTACATTAAATAAAACTAGGGACTCTTCTTTGTTAAATTATACATTTGAGCTCATAATTATGTGAAGAAAATATTTAGAATAGCCATTACAAAAGGCAGAACGTTTTTATATTTTTTAACATATGGAGGAAAATGACAAAAGAGTAAAACAACAAACAAAATGGTTAAAGCCAACAGCTTGTTTATTTAAAAATAACTAAATTAATCTGTTTCCAACTTCTTTCATCTTTGTTTTTCAGGGTGTGGAGATCACTGTCAATGCCAGCAGCCTGGAAGACATTGACCCGTCAGCCATCGGGCAACGGCTCACCAACGGGACAGCGGCGGTGGCGAGCCCTGTTCTGAGTCGCCTGAAAACCCGAGATGAAGAGCACACAGATGTGGTAAAAAAGAAACTTTTAGCCATTTTTGTTCCTTTCTTACTCTGCACCCGTTCCCAAATTTGCAAGGAAACAGTAACAGTGTCTATAAATGCAGGGGTTGGCAGCGTTCATTCTATATAATAAAGAGCTAAAGATAAAAACAGACATTTAAAGTTGATTTACTTTGCTTGATTACATGGTTAACTAAAAAAATATATCCGTGCTTGACTTGTGTTGCAGGGCACTGTGTACCAGAAGACTAATGCAGAGGTGGAGATGAAGAAAATCAATAGAGAGGAGTTTTGGGAACAAGCCAAGGTACACACTGCACCTAAAACAAGAAGAGGAGGAGGAAAATACAAAGGAGAAATTACAGGGAAAGAGTTTAATACTTAATTTAAACAAATATATATGGTTTGTTACATTAAAATTACGGTATTTATTACAGTAATTTTGAGCTTTTATTTTATATAATTTTCATAGAATTTTTTGTTTTTTTACATACAAGAAGACTTAAATCTAACACTGAAACCAGCAGTCATTTGATTACAGGTTGTTTCTTTTTTTTTTAAGTTGTTTTAATTAGTAATATCTTTAGAGCCATGCTTCTGTTCTCTGCCTTATAATTTTTACTGGTTTAAGAATCATTTAGGCTTATCAAAAAAACGGAACTTTAAAAAATATATATATAAATGGCTCTTTAGGGTTGTTATTTATTTAATTTATTTATTTATTCGTTCGTCAGTGACAGTACACATTAATGAACATTTCTGTAAATGTGTCAGTACTAGCTGTGAAACTAGTTTTTAACTAGGTATGTAATGCCAACAACAACTATTAAAGAATATAAAATAAACATACAAAATGTAAAAAATTGAGTCTACATACGTACAAGGGAAAGTCATACAGTTCAAACAGACATTAGCATAAATATGTACAGATATTTACAAGGTAACACCCGATCCTGACATTTAGCTGAGTCATGCACCAGGAGATGGGTCAGGTCTAATGAGCACATTGTTGATTTAATTGTAACCAGGTTTTTAACTGAGTTCTGATAGTGAGAGGGATGCTGTTGCAGATGTTACAGCGCCTGACTATAAGTACAGTCGGGCCATAGGCGGTCCATCTGAAGGGTACTTCTGAGTGGCTTTGCCAGAAGAGGATTTCAGTTTTATGAATTCCCTTAATGATGGTGGTGCAAGTCCATTGAGTACTTTATAAATCATGCAAGCAAATTTAGAGGATTTAAAATTCTCAAGGTTGAGGGGATTGTAAGTCTCAAGACTATGGCGAGGATGGTAGGAAACAGTTTAGTGTTTTTTTGTTTTCTGTTTTTTTTATGTTTAAATATTTTTTATATAGTGATTTTATTTGTTTAAATGCGGTTTCATTTGTTAGAGACCGGGCTGTAAAACAATATTCGATGTGCGAGAAAACCATGGCATGAAAAAAAACACCCTAGCTTCCTGAAATTTAATTGAGGCATGAATATATCTGAAGATATGAAGACTGAATTTAATTGTTTTAGAGATTTTTTAAGTGACCTTTAAACGTGAAAGTAGAGTCAAGAACTACTCCAAGGTAATTGAATTCTTGTACCAGTTAATTATTTTTACTCTTAAGATAAGATAATTAGATAGTATGCACTTGAAATAAAACAATGCAATTGTGTTTTCTCATTTTAAGTGTAAATTGTCTTGTTCCATTGGCAAGTTGTTTCTTTTACTTTCTTAATCCAAGAACAAATGCACTTGTTTTAAGAAAAAATTACTTATCTAGATTTTGATTTTTTCCAGTGTGGGACCGCTTTAACCACTCTGTCAGAAATGTTCCCCCTTTTTTGCCTAATTGATAATATTAAAAAAATAAAAGAAAAAAATGACAGTTTTTTCAGTATCTTTTCATGTACCTAAACAGTGTTGTTCCCAAAGAGCAGTTACCTGAAGATTTGGTGTACAGTTCATGTTTAACTAAAGGATACTTAACTTATCAAGTCCTTTGTCAGTTGATTGCAAGGTATTTTTTCCCCTGTTAGTGAGATATGTCTTTTAATCTCAAATACACAGTAAACTGCCCCAATTAGTAAATGATGACCAGACTCGGTAGACATGTTTTACTTTAAGTCAGTAAGACATTGGTCATTAAAAAAGATTCTTATGCCTGATCTTAGTCTGGGAAGTATCCCATAAATGCTAATCTATTCATAAACTGCAGTCCACTGACTGAGACCATTTTGGCCCAGATAAGCAAAGCTAATGGAGAAATGAGGTATTTTAGCTGATGATAAAGAAAGCAGTACGACAGTCGCCACTAACAGGACGTTGAAGAGCAAGCAAAGTGATCCATTGCTTGTTTTTGAACCCTTTTATTGAGATAAGTTGACTTCCCTCAGTTAGTGAGTCACTGTTTTCCAACAGTAGGTGTTAAGTTGGTTAATGTAATGGAAAGCCAATTAAAAAGGTGTCCTAAACAGACGGAGCAATTACTATCACTTTTGTGTTAGTTATTTTATTCATTTATTATTTATTTATTGAACATTTGCTGTCAAGATCCTAAATGGAATATAAAATCCTCAATTAGTTGTAATGTAACAGAATAAACAATCTGTCAGTAGGTTAAAAGCTAAGCACAGGAGCTAATTACCACTCTACATAATTAGAAAAACAGGCCATTTAGTAAATTGTAATTTACATCAACTGCTTTTGTTTGTATTTTCTGAACAGCAAAACAAATTTTATTGAAAGTTAATGTGGATTAGGGTCTGTAATTAAACAATTACATGCCTATTACTAGTTTTAGGTAAAGATATTAGGATGGAAATACCTAAAAATGTTAACATGACTGAAAAAATGTGTTTTTTGTGCTACATTTGATAAAATAACGATCTAAATCTTGTTAAATAGTTAAATTAACCGCAGTGTAGGTAAATACAAAGATAAGCAAATCAAAGGAGCTACGAGTAGCTAATAGGATTGGCCTAAACAACCAGAGCATAAAATTGTAATTATATGTTAACTATGTATTAAGTTCCCTGCTGAACCTGTTTTAATTAAAGATAAACTTATGAATAAGCCAGTGACTTATGCTGCGTTCACACCAAATGCATTATAGGCATCAAAGATGCACAAACTCAGAAACTTGGATGCTGGTTCAGACACTGAATCAAACTGTGGTCAAGTTGCTTTGACGCTTCAATGTTCTGGATTGTCAGCACTTTGGTTGTTTATCTGCTCTGTTCTGTAGCTTAAAGAAGGAGAGCAGCTTCGCTTTATTTACTTTATGTGTTGGATAAATAGTTTTAACACGTTTTTAAGCGAGAAAGTCCACCTCCAGCTATCCTCTGTGCAGCCAGTTCATCAGGATTATGAGCCTGGATCAAGTCCCCAGGCCCTATAACTGGCGGGCCAATCACAACACAGAGATGTGTTTTGGATTTTTGGATGCAAAGCGGGCGGGGTTTTGATGGCAGGACAACAAAGCTGCACGACGCTGGAAAAAACACAAAAATGGAAAATGGCAACAACTATTGAACAGTTCTCGTTTGACTCAGCTTTGGAATCAGTTTTGGAAGATTAGACTTGGGGTTTTCATTGAAACGTGAGCAGGAAGAGGCTCTACGCTCATTCATTTTTAAGAAGGACGTATTCGCCGTTTTACCGACAGGCTGTTTTATTACACTCCCTCACCAGCTTCCTGAAAGGCTTACTACATCACAGTCAGTTGCGCTCATTGATCAGAGCTTTGGCCAATAGGCACAGACAGTGGTTTGAAAATCAACGTGTAGTTCTCATCAACAATCTTCCGATGTCTCATTCATCGGGGCCAGACTAAATTACACATTTAATCTCACATTTAGTCTGGTTTATCAGGCTATGTAAACACTACAACTATCAGAATATCCAATCAAATATATTTTGTCGGCAGGTTTTTACCTTTCAAGTTGATTTGGGTATTTATAAACTTTTCACCATAGTAAAAAAAATGTTTAAGTGCAGCAATAATGATCAGAGCTCGCTCTCTGTTCCTTTTACATAGAAATACATTCTTCCGGCTTTTTTTTAGCCATTGAAGTTGACCTCACAAGATTTTTGTTTATTTTTCATATGCAGAATATCTGCAGAAACGATGACAGCTTCCAAGTAGTGTCTGTCTCCCCCAAAAAACTCCTGGCGCAGCTCTGATTGGTTGACGCTCCGGCGTCCAGTGGCAAAAGTTCACTTTGCTGAACTCCGGTGTCGCTCAGATGCCCTAAAGCTCGGATGCAGGAACACGCAAAATGTGCCGCTCAACACCTCAATGCTTTCACCCATAGACTTTGCACGTAATCCAGAGGCTTTGATGCCCAGAACGCAACCGGTGTGAACGCAGCATAAGAGAAAATCCATGTGTTCACCAGTAGCTGCTAGGTTAAGCTGATATGCTCAAATTAGCCAGCTCAAATTTAATTATAAAGGTTAAAGTTCAAATGTGGTAGGTGCTGTGATCATGCTAAAAAAGTTAATAAACAATTAAATAGATTGAAAAACATTGCACACCTTTGAAGGAGAATAGACTGAAAATGTTTAAATACTGCAAAGTGCAAAACAAACTCAGAAAAATCGTAAAAAAAATTATAGAATTGTGGAAATTAGGTTCATATTTAAAAACCTCGTAGAGCAAACCAGCTGCTGGTTATGTAGATGAGGATTTTCTAGTTTTATTTTGCCTGATGAACCTAGAATGGTTCTTGTAAATCCCAGTGAAGCTGGTGTTGAAAAGAGATGAAAAACAAATTCATTTGTTGTTGAGTATTCTGGCTGTTTTGCTGCTGGCATCTTCAGACGAAATACAGAATGACGGAACAAACCATCGAGCCGCCGGTTGTTCAACAGATTTACCCTTCAAATGAACAAGACACACATAGAGAGACTCTGAAGTCATAAATATGAAAGAAAACTTTTTTTTTAATAATTAATAATACTGGTCATTTATTTTGATTTTTTATCCAAAACATTTGCACTCTGGAAGCAGAGATTTGAAATACAGATTTGACCTAATATTTTCCTACCTCTTTAAGCATTTGTGTTTGTTTATGCTCTTGAAAGTTTTTTGTCCTTATGTTGCCTCACTTTTATCAAAATGCAACAGTCAGTCATAATGCCAAATAGATTGGTTTTTACATTAAGGGGTAAAAATAGAAGCTCATATGTTTGAAGTTAATGGAACTGACAGTCTGCAAGTAAGCAGGGTTGCCAGATCTGCTCTATTGTCTCCAGCCCAAACGCAGCCTAAAAAAAACGCCCACGTCAAATAAAAATCAGCCTAGATCTCAATCTAGCATTCAGGGTTTTTTTTAACCTATTTGTTTGACTCTCCAGCGTGAAGAGGAGATGAGGAAGGAGGAGGAGCGAAAGAAGGCCATGGAGGAGCGTCAGCGCTTCGAAGAGGAGCGCATGGAGCTGGAAAGGCAGGAGCAGGAGAACCGAGAGAGGAGGTACCGCGAGAGAGAGAGGCAGATCGAGGAGCACAGGTGGGCATCCAGCTAGCATCCTCTATACAACACAGATACTAACCAGAAAACTCTGCATCAGGGAATATTGCTTCAAAGGGATTTAAGGAATATTTAATCAGACCTTCCTGATAAACACTGAGAAAATCTTTAGAAATTAAGAAAATCCGGAGTTTGAACTAATCTCCCACAAGTCATGACATCACATCATCATTTAAGGTCTGAATCAAAAAATGTATTTTTACTTGGAGTTTCCTTTTCTTTACATATGTTTTACAAATTTAACTGTGTAGAAATGAGCTACGAATCATCTTTACATCGATCTGTAGGTATTTTAATTTATATATGTTTTTATCTGATGTGTTTTTAGGAAGAAGATGCAGGAGGAGGAGGAGGCCAGAGAGAGGCTGCGCAACCAGACCACTATAGTAAGTGTTCCAACCTTCTGCTAAAGCAAACAATTTCATAGGTTTATAAGCATAACTTAAATCAATTTCTGTATTTGTTTGCTATGTGATCAGACGCTGCTTGTCTCGGTCATTCAAATAGAAAGATGTGTTAAATATGTCAAACCCATGTCTGATCTTGGCTTGAAAGTTGCTGTCATCCAATATAAAGAGTAATTAGTGGTATAATGTTTGTTTAAACAAATGTGAAAAATGTAAATATGCATTAAACAAATCTGAATCAAATCACAATTTACAAGTAAGAATCTTTTATTTTAATGGTATGAATAGATAAAAAAAATGAGATTGTTGCAGTTTATGAAGATATCTCAACAGATAAACAATAACAAAATAAGATAGATATTCTGAAAAAAATTATAAACCAAAAACTTTTAATAAAGTGTTTCAAACAAAAGTTAAAAAGCATATGAAAGAATAATACCAGTAATTTAAAAAAAACAAATGTACTGGTGAAAATTTTACATTGAAAATCTGCCAAACAGCTTCTATAAACAGTAAATATTCAAACTGAGCTCTGCCTTTTTTATGTTGTTTTTTGTTTATTTTAAATCAAACATTTCTTACTGAAACCTGATTATTATTTTGACCCTTATTAAGTTTTATGTATTTGTGTTATAAACAATTTCCTTTGTTTCTTAAACATGATTAATTTTGCCCAAACATGGATACGTTACTGACGTATTTATTGAAGAGTTGCTTCAGAGGCAAATCTTTTGTCTTTTCATGCCTTTATGGATTATTCTGTTTTTTTTTTCACTTAAAAATAATCCTTGCTATCTGCTGCCCTCTACTGGTGGTGGTGTGCACATGTCCTTGTCTTTGTATTTCACTTTTGATTATAGATCTGCATGATTCTTTTGTCCTTTTTTAGGCGTCTGAGCCGAGCATCGAGGACCTGAACCTGGACAAGAAGGAGTCTGAGGTAGAGGTCAGTTCGATGAAAAACATGAGCTCGCAAATTACAGCAGCAAATCTAATCAAAAGAAGATGAAATGTTAAAGCAACTAAAAAACAAAAACCAATCAAACTTCACTGCTGTACTTTAAAGCTCTTGGATTTCTATAGAACACTATTAGCAGGCTGTTTGTATCCATGGAAATATTATGCATCAGGTTTTTTTTTTCCTGGCTGTAAAGAAAAAAAAGTTATTTATTTAATGTTTAATCTACCAGGAAGCGAAGGCCATCATCGCCCAGCGATCTGGAAACCCTCGAGAGTTTTTCAAGCAGAAGGAGCGAGCAATGACCATTAGCGTCGACACCTCCCCCGTCTCCATCCACAGGACAGGTAGACATTTTGGGCTCCTTCATTTATATATATTTACCCCCATAAAGCGAGGTCGTCTTGTATTCATTGAAAGAGGCCTTGATGGAGGCTTCTTCAGGATTTTCTCAAATTGTTTTTAAGAGATTTTCTCTCATTTTGGGAGAAAAAATAAATAAAAACCCCACAAAGCCTGCCTCCTCCGAGGACACAAATGGTGAAAAGTAAACGCTGTTTGTTTGGGTGATTTACACGTTTTTTGTTCTCAGATTCCCTAGTTTGATACTTTTTTTGAAACTTTTTTTTGTCTCTAAACCTCTGACAAAGTGCTGAGGCAAACAAAGCTTCTGCTTTTCATTCGTTGCAGATTTTAATATCCATCGAGGGCAGAATATCACTCAAATGTTAGTTTATTTCAGTAATTCAGTCCCAACAGGGATCATATCTCCTGTGTTTATAAAGGGGGGGGGGGACACCTTGGTCTATCTCAGACACACAACCATGCACATGGTTTTATCTAAGGACAGTCAGAGAATCCAAATAACCTGAATCTCATGAGTATGGACTGAGGGAAGAAGTTGGAGTACCTGGGAAGAACTTACGTGTGCACATGGAGAACATGCAAACTAACATAGAGATTCAGGCCGGGATTAGAACCCAAAACCTTTTAGCTACAAGGGAGCAGATAATGGTTTTATTCAAAATTAGATGATTGCAGAAGTCTTTTTTATTGGAGGAACTTCACAACCTCCCAGCAGAGAATCACTGACCATGCGGGTCAGACTCACAGGGTATTGTTTTAAGAAATCCTAAACTGGGGATTTGTCCAGGTACTAGACCATGAGGCCGACCGTCATTTTTAGCCTTTTGTAAAAATAGATTAAATATAGTCCAATGTTTTCTAGATTCCTCAAGAAAAAAGGCTTTTATGTTTTTAAAACAAGTCGCTAAAATAGTTTTTCATAAATGTTGATTTTACAGCACTTTAAAGGTGCCATGGATGACTGATGTTGTTGCTCCGCCCCTCATGGGTGGTATCCTTGGAAACTAGAAAATGGTACCTCTCCAAAAACATATAAAAAATGTTCAAGTGATGCCGTTTGCATAGATAACTGAGCTGATCAAAGTCAGGCTCACTTTTATAAGCTCAGTTTTGGACACACAGCTTTTGGTCATTACATTGACTCTGAATATAATCAGCAGTTTGGCAGGAGTCGTAGAACGGAAATCAACGTTTATGAGACCAGATTCCCTTTTATGAGGTGAAAGAAGCACCTTTTGATCAAATATTTTTCATCTGATTTAGCTCTAATTTGCTGCAGTTGCTGCCTCCAAGGTTATTAAAATGATTTTTAGGTGTTTTTCACCTTTTTAGACGAACATTTAGCTGTGTTGTATTTTTTTCTGTACTCACAAATAAATCATAGTAACAGCTGTCATAGTTATTGCTCTTTATGTCCCGCCTTTTCACTCAAACCAAAAGATTCCATTAAGATCAGATAAATGTGAGTTATTTTTCAATTATTTCAGCTGCACGTCGTCTTCATGTGACGCTGCAGTGATGCAGTGATTACTTCAAACTGAGGCTCAACCGAACTTTACTGTAGGTGTGCTTTTTAGTATGCACCTTTTTCTGTATATAAATCTTTTTAAATGGATCAAGTTTGATATTCTAAATCTGGAGAGTTTTCTTTACTATAATCCATTGTAATAAACATGTAGTTTATTGGGTTCCAACATGAAAAAAAAAACTTAAAGAAATATTTGAAATATATCACTGTTTAAAATGACAGTAAACTGAATTACAGAAATAAATCATGTTCATTGTGATATTCTGATTTATAGAGATGCAAAGTCAGATCCAGCTTTGCAGCTGTTCTACCCATCAGCAATCTCTGCTTCTCTATAACTGCAGTGTTGCGGAGCCTCTTCTCTATGCTGGGAAGGCTTTATTCCACTAAAGGGGATATGGTTTGTTGGCTCGGATCACCAAAATGTAGAATTAAACACTGATCTCTCTAAAGAAGCGGCCAAACGTTCCTGCTTTGCCTAACTGCTTGCTGTCAGCTTTTTTACAAATTACACTAATTGCTTTTCTTTCTTTTTCTCCTTTTTTCCTACCTCCTTCTCCACCATCTTTCTGATTTTAACTTCTCCTCTAATTTCCCTTCTTGCTGGGTTCTAACACACCCTGATAAACCTGTGACGTCTCCTCCTTCCTGTCCGCCATCTTTTTGTCTCGTCACACCTGTCTGTTGTGTTGTGTGGCTTTATGTCCGTGTATTGTTGTCTGCGTCCTCGTGTTGGACCATGTGTGGTCGCTGTATGGCGTCCTGACCACTAGGCCGTTTGGACAGCCCCTTCTTGAAGCAGCAGCACAGTCCCAGCAGCCCCAGTAGAACTACTCCTCCCCGGGGCGTGTCGCCCCTCCGCACCCCACCACATGCACGGAAGCAGCCCCCCGCTGCAACCGGTAGGTACAGAGCAGGAAATATAAAAAGGACGTAAAAAAAAGAACCTCAGCTCCTCCATGTGCAAATGAGCTGATGGTACGGATCGTGCTTCCAGGATGGGGCTACAGTGACACTTCCTTCCAAAACGTACAGTATTTCAGGGCTGCAAACTTTTTACCCACCTTGGAGTGAGATTTTGAAATAGTTTGGACAGGCTATAGTTTGTCAGGGTTAGATTGAAAGGCTCTGAGGAACGGTACAGCTATAGGTTGTAGGTTTTCAGAGGATTTAACTGAAACTAAGAGGCAAAATGTCAAGTTTTTTTAAAGCGCAGCAAATGTTGCTGAATAACAATAAGTGATCCGTAGTTATGTGGAACATTTCCCCACAATATACATTATTTCTATATTCTGGTGATTTTCAGAGAATTGAAGTAAAAGTATTGGTCAGACTAAAATTCTTGCATCTACTGTAAACAAAAAATTTCACAACTGGGTTTATTCATAATTACATGCAGCTCAAGTAAAATAAATAATGGGAAACAAATGAGTTATTATTACTGTAATACTGGCACTGATAAAGAAACCAGTGCAATCAAATCCCGTGCAAACTACACCGTGTATTAATATTTGGAAATAGGCTAAGGATGAAAAATCTTAATTCATTATCTTATTAGATTTTTACAATTTACAATTCAGACCTTCTAGGAGACTGTAGATTCTATAAAAACTCTCCCTGACACAAGACAACATTTCTGTGGATGTTTCATTTTGGTGGATGTGATGGAAATTAAGTTTTCAAACATTTAATGGACCAAAATAAGGATAAATGAATAAGATAAGTAATAATAAGATAAGAACATCCCTGTTTCCTCCTCTATGAATCCATGATAACTGAGCTGTTCTGCACATCCTCTCTGATGCAATTATTTTCTTTAGTATACATCCTATGGGTTTGTGAGGCAAACCTGAAAACATTAGATATTTGTGTTGGTTTAATTAGTCCTAAAATCCAATGGGAGATTATTCAACTAGACTGAGCAATAATTATTTATCTTGTGAGCAAAACATGGACTAAAACTAGAAGTAAATCAGGTGGCTAAATAAATAAGGATAAAGTGAACTAAAAAAAGCACTAGATGTAGAGAAAACAAACCATTTGATGTGATCTACACTCAGTCTCCACATTGATAATTCAAGCCAGCTGCTGTGTATTTTATTCATATTTACTGAAGTGCTTTGCTTCAAATCTTCATTAATTTACAAAGTGAGTGATTTTTGTTCAGATAAGTTCCTCTAAATAACTGCTAAGAAAATCCTGGTCTTTTTTCATTATCTGGCTCATGTCCAGCTCTGCTGCTGTCACCACTATGAATAGGTGGTGCAAAAATACGGACTGGGTATAAACCTGGCACGTCTTCCATGGATTTTTATAGGCATGGTATTTTTATAAATAAATAAGTGGAGTGGAGTTGAGTTTTAATGTCATTATTTTAAAAAATTGAAGATATGGAGTGAGAGTGTGTGAAGACACTGAGATGCAGGAGTCTCACTCCCAATGGGGGAGAGTTGACAGCCCTGGCATTTAAATCAATGTGTCCAAAATGGAGCCCGGGGCTTTTTGCGACCTGCTAACAGATCGATTTTGTCACCAGCTATGCCATTTGATGCAGGTCGACATGTCGTATTTTTTTAATTAGGGAGAATATCACTCTTTATTACAATGTAAAGCATAAATTACCACACAATTTATTCATCAAATAGCCACACTTTCATTCATATTTGCTTTTAGAAGTCATTTAACTTGGCTAGATGCAGGAAGTATTTTCTGATAAAATAGATACCCACATCCTGTTTTGACTACTGATAACTAATATTTCTTCTTCTCTTCAAGAATGACTAAAATTATTATAAAGCTTTCAAGACCTCTAAGGTAATAGTGCAGCTGTCTTAGATTTTAGGAGCTAAAATTATACATTTGTCTAATTTCTACCAGTAAGTCTAATTTCAGTTTTGATTAGTTGAATTAATGCGTGCATAAATTAGTGTTTAACAGCATTTTTTATGATTCCATTGGCTTATTTTGGCCCAAATGGCACCAAAATATGTTAATGGTATCCTGCAGAAATTAAATATTTTAAAGTTGGATTTTTAGAATATTTTACAGGCGAGGGTCTATAGATTAGAAATAAAAGGACCAACAACAGATTATTATTAACAGTCACTTCAAAGCCACAAATACTTTGCTCTGACTGAACAACAGGGGCCGAATTTTTACTGTAAACAGGAGTCATGTGTCCTTAAAGTAGCTTTGATGTGATAATGAATTTTAACCTTTAGAAAGTATTTAGTGCTTGTATGTGTGATAACGGCAGACGAAGTACTGGGAGGTAGTACGTCTATAACTGGACAGTCCAGGTAAAGGCAAGTCGTCCTTTAGAGCCATTAACCTCCAGCTCTGTGTTTTTTTCGTGTTCCAGTGGCTGTCGCCGTCATGCTTTTAATGTGGTCAGGTCTAATGTGAAGTTATTTTATAAATGTTTCTTGCAACTTTGATTCACTTTCTGAACATTTTCTTTTGTTTTAATTTTGCGCTGCTGATTGCGGACTGCCTTACCTTTCTGCTAACATGCTCTCTAAAACCCATTCCTGCTGCTGCCTTTTACCCCGACCGACCAACCGACCTGTGAGTCTTTATTTTAACTCATCTTGTTAGTTGTCTGCAGCTTGTTGACGGTGGACTTGGTGGATTTGTTTGGAGGTTCATCCAGTTTTTTTGTGAATGTCAACATAAAGACCACAGCATTGATAGCTTTGTGTCTTATCCAACCTATTATAACTAGAACATTTCTGTTGACCACTTTCCAAATAGTAATGTGTTCCTCAAGGTGGATTAACCAAACATTACCTACCTTTAAACTTTTCACACTTAAGTGTTTGTGTGTTCTGCAACATTTTCCCTCCTAATGGGAAGTGGCCAACAATGATGTAGTTAATAAAATGGCAGCTAATTTGCCAGGTGAAAACAGATGTGTTTATGAAAGGTAAATTAATTAAAGAAGGTAATTAGAATGATCTGTAGAGATTAGTTTTTGATAGAAAAAGGGAAAAGAATATTTTCTGCCATTTTATTATAATCTTACATTTCAGGTTTCTTGTGTTGAAATTATTTTAAGGAGACATCAGCGTCTATCTGACATGAGTGGATACATTTCTGTGGATTTAATGTGAATGTGATAGTTTGTACTGTGGTAATGTTGATGTCAGTGGCCTGGAAAAAAATATGCATGTAAAAAGAAACTGAGTTCAGGAAATGTACTGGTGTTTCCTCATGCCGTCAGTGCTGTCCAATATCTGTATCTATTCATCTAGGCTTCCATCCAGTTTACCAATCACATCACTGGAAAAGTCTTATTTGTACAAACTCTAAAATGTGTGCGTTCCTTGGTATGCTGGTGAAACAGATTACTTTTTTTTAAGGTGGAGTGGATTATGATTACGTTATTCATCTAACCAAGTCAGTTCTCCAAAGGGGATCCTCAAGTCTGAACTATAGTTATCAGCCTTATAAGTTACAGTGATGATTCTCCATCTAGTAATATGTTCATGCTAGGTTTAAACATTAAAGGTAAAGATGATTAAAGAGTCTTAAGTGTTTTGTTTTTATACATATTTTACTGCAAATTAGCCAGTCATTATTTTTTTTATTTTTTTTTTTTATTCTTTTATTTTCACAACAAAAACATAAAAACATTGGCCCAATCATAGGCTTAAACACAAAACTCTCCTCCTCTTGCATGTTTCCGCTGTCCATAGCGTTCCTTGACAGTGTTGTTGCTAAGTGCTACTTGGTCCGAATGTAATTTCCCATAAGGAACCTTTTAGCACTAAGTTGCTAACAGGTTAGCTGGTTAGAATTTTACGAGACACCGGCCACAACCAAAAGGCTTGCGAACCTTCCACCACAACAATCCCGTCCCCTTGATAATCGACCAATCACATTCACTTTGTTCACTCATGTACTGTAAAGTCGAGCACCACTCGGGAGAATTCGGAAATGCAACAGTTGGAACAGCCGCTTCCCTACGTCTTTAAGGTTTATCAAATTCCTTTTATCACTGGTCCATTTGGTTCCATTCTGACTCTGCGTCTCAAGAGGTACAGGGCTGTAAAAGTGCTAGAGAGTTGAGTACAGGCTGCACTGCAAATAAAAGTCACTGTAGTTTTAGTTTTTCAGGCTTAAAGAGATTTCTTCCTTCACTCTTCTTTTCAAAAACACCAGCCTTGTTCAGAACTGACAATGAGAGATGAAACATAAGAAGAAATTAGCTGTCTTCTGGTTTAGCACATAGAGAATCGTCATCTCTCAGATGGCTGGGAATATACACCAAAGCTTTGAGTCCTTTAACTTGTGGATTCTTGCCTAGATTTTGTTCTAAATGAAGCAACAAAAGCTGCAATTTTCCCAAAAAAGATTAACACTATCTTTTTCAGAGGCTAAGAAATAGTACCATAGATCTTTACCCTAAATTGGTGATGCTCTATCATTGAAGTTGAATCACATCTTGTCCCACTGTTGAAGAATTGTTGAAAAATTGAAGCTAAACCCCTTTTATGGCTGACTCAATGTTCTAAAGCGGCACTACTGAACCCTTTATGATGGTTCTCTGTGTTTAAACCATCCCAGTAACAAATTCATTTGAACCCTGAATTGAAAATGTATGAATTTTCAGGGGAAATAATCATGGCATCTTTAAAATGCTCTGTTTTTATCATCTGTGAGTTTTATGTATCGGTTGATTTGCTTTACATTCCACATCATACCTCATGTCAAGGATAATTGCAGCCTAAGATAATATCCTTCTCATTTTTTATATACGTGAAGGTGTATAGGAGGCATTGTCTGTGTTAGTTCAACACCTTTTGTTTATGTGTCGTATATAATCTAATTAACTTTGTTTTCCTGCCATTTTTTATCCACTTTTTTCCTGCAGGTGACAATGATGATGAAGTGAGCTTAGACAGAAACATGGCCGCTGTTTCACCCATCCCTAAAATAGTCACTACACCAATTAAAGAAGACTTTAACAGGGAGGAGGAAGACCACAGAGAGGAAGAGTGGGGTAAGAATTTCATTCCCCTTGCTCAGATAATACAATATTGGTGCATAATAAAGTCTCCAACCAATGTAGTATAGTCAGGGAAACCCTGTGGGAAGCTAAATTATTCATTGGTAGAAACTCAGTTTGGCAAAGCTTACCAGAAAGTTAGCATTGCTAATTCTAGAACGATCAAAAAACAAGCAGAGCCTAACACTGACTGTTAACTGCTTCCATCAAGTGTCTCCTTTTGTTGGAAACCTGTAGCAAAGCTTTTTCTGCTTTTTCCACAAATCAGCTCTATTTAGCTTATTTATATAGCACCAGTTCACAACACATGTCTTCTCAAGCTACTTTGCAGAGACATTTGAACAGGATCACACAGTCATATTGGTTCAAAGTTTTGTCTGTGGAAAAACCAATTGATTGCTATCGACTCATTGAGTAAGAGAAACAGGACTACACTGAAAAACAGGCCAGATTCCAGCATCTATAAACGAAGTTGTTGATGACAGCAGCACAGCTGATATTTTCTCTCCTTGATGGTGCCACAGTCAAAAAGGAAAAGACCAGATTAAGCTGCTTTGACAAAAAGCAGAGAGAGCATAAAAGAGGTTGAAATAACAAATACTTCAGAATGGGAGAAAATTGAGTAGAATGATGAAAAGTAGTCCCTATGTCCTCCAGCAGTCTAAGTCTATAGCAGCATTACTATAGAGATAGCTCAGGATAACCTAAGCACTCTATAAGCTTTATCAAACAGGTTTAAGCCTACCGTTAAATGTAGAGAGGATGTCTGCCTCATGGACTGAAACTGGTAGTTGGTTTCACAGGGGAGGAGCCTGATGACTAAAAGATCTGCCTCCTATTCTACTTTAGAAATTCTAGGAACAGCTACATGTTGTAAACCTGCAGATTAAGAACAAAGTTCTCTGTGAGAAACATAAGGATTAATCATATCTCTGATGTAAGATGGAGCTTGACAATTTAAGGCTTTATGTGTGAGAAGGAGGATTTTAATTCTATTCAAATTACTCATCCACATTAAAAGACAAAGGGAAGGATGTGTTCTAAATTATTAATGTTTCATAGTTCCAATTTCTTTTGGTTTCCTAAATTTAAAATGTTTTATTCACACTAAAAGAGTGAAAATAAAAAAAAACTGACCCGAAGATAATTTGTTTTCACATTTGTCTTTTTTTTTTCAGATTCTGTACCAAAAGAAGAACAGAAACGGCCCGTCCAGGAGTCGGCGCCCACCAAGCCTGTGCAGAGTGTTGCACCACAGGCCCGGGAACCCTCTGGTGTTTCTGCGTGGGACTCCGGGACGGACAACCTTGTTGACCTGTGGGATAGCAGCTCCGCCCCTGCCACCGACCCCATCCCATCCACCCACTCGTCTAATCTGGTGGACCTGATGGGAGACAGCGATGTTCTTCATGATGATGTCGCGCCAAGCATGGCCGCCGGCAGCGGCAGGCCTCAGCCTCTTCTCAGCTTCGATGAGATGATGGACGGGAGCTTCTGCTCAGGCACCGGCGCCGAGGACGACCCCACCAGTCTGGTGGACGTGTCGGGGTCTGACCAGATGACCCTCAGCTACCAACACGCACTGCAGCACGCCTCCGGGGCGGGGCAGGATCCAGATGACGTACAGCTACTGATGACCAATGGGGAGACGCTGCTGAAGGAAGGAACTCAGGTCAGACGAGTTCAAACTGCTGATGATTTTCAAAGTTTTTTTAAGGTTTGGTTTGATTATCTTTGGTGTTTCCTCCTCTCTGGTTCTAGGCCAGTGAGGGCTACTTCAGCCAATCACAGGAGGAAGAATTCGGCCAATCAGAGGAGTCATCAGCTAAGCCAGCACCTGTGTTTTATAACAAGCCTCCAGGTTTGATCAATCTTTTCCTCTTTACAACATTTACACTGGGCGGGTTTATAGCTAACTTTACAGAAGTGTTAGTGTTACTCTGAGCTAGTGTTTATTTATGGTGATTGGATGAATGGAAGTTAGTTTATTCTATTAAAACGTTTTACTCTGTAGAGAATGAAACCCGCCTCGTTTGTTTGTGTTGGTTTAGAGATTGACATCACCTGCTGGGACACGGATCCTGTAGTCGACGAAGACGACGACTAACCCGCTGCTCTGACATCATCGCTGTACCCGGAGGAAGTAGAGACCGAGCTTCAAGAAGAAAACACATTTCTTTTTTTTTTCTTTTCTTTTTTTCTAAAAAAAAAAAATCGCAAACCAACAAAAAAAGTAATAACAAAAATCTTGCATTAAAACTCTTTCAATATAATCTTTTAGAGGAAGCAGTAGCCACCGTTTGAGTTGAAAAGGCTCAGATCTGATCTGTTTCTGTGATTATTTATTTTGGGATTAATTTTTTTATTCTTTTTTTTTTTGTTTTGTCGCTATGCAGATGTTTTAGCCGGCATCGAGGGGTTTTTGTTTGTGTACATGGTTAGTTCCACGTAGCGCACTGCTGCATTAGAGACAATGAAGCTGAGCGTGCGGCCGGCGGCGCGCACCGTTAGTTTGTAGTGCTTTAATAACATCTGAGAAAAAAAACAAAAAAAAAAACAAATCCAGCGGATCAGAACAGCTGCCATGTTTATCTTTTCTCTCCTCTCTTCATACCTGAACATATTCACCTCTGCAGCTCAGTTAATCATGTATTTAGAATTCACCTTCATGGAGGAAAAAGTTATTTATTCTGATGTATCTGAACTGAAAGTCCTTCAAACAAGTCTGTGGCGCCTTAATTTCCCCTTTTTCACTCCTTTTGTATGATTTTAAAACTGAGTTCAATATTAAACAGCTTTTTTCTGTCCTAGTGCAATTCTATGCTTCTTCTGCCTCCTTGTGGATGAACTGCAGCCTCACCATCAAGATTCATTATAAATATCTACCACTTATATATTTACACAAGCAAAAACACCACTTTAGATAAATATACTGTAGATATTTTTTCATTTTTTTTTTTCTAAAAAGAGTTTAGAAATGCAATAAATTTGATATGTTGAAGTTTCTCCAAAGGACTAAAAAAATAGTTTCTGTCCCAGGGTGGGATGCCTTACCTTTCCTGGTTTTAAACTCTTAATTTTCAAACTAAAGTTTGGCCTTGCTGTCCCGCTCAGACTGAAAATGGGGGGATAAAAGCAGCTGGACAGAAACTTCTTTTTTCGCTCTCCTTTTATTTTGTTCTTAATCTCTGTTATTTTTGTCTCTATAATAATCTGCATGGGACCAGATGTCCGGGATTTGTCTCTAAATTCAAATCAGTCATTATTTGAACTACAGTAATCTATTCTATTTTTTACGTTTTTGTCAACCTTCTGTTGGTTTTATGAAGATTAAAGCTGTCTCTAATGTTGGATTAAAGTTTAAAAAAAATGTAGCTGCTGAGTAAGATCAGAGAAATAGGAAATTTAAGACTTATATTAGAAGTCACTACTTCAAATTCCTCCTCTCAGTAAGTAGGAGGATTACACCAAATATTTCTATGTCACAAAAAACTAAATTTCAAGCTTCAAGCAAGCAGTTTTTGTTTAAAAATTATGACATCTGTAACAAAAATCTATAGTTCAACCTTCCTGTGGTCTCAGATGTTATGATGTCTCTTCTCAGTGTCTTTTGTTAGAAATATTAAATAAGAAACAGACAATTTTGTAGGAAAAGTAAAAGGTATGAAAGATACTGTTCAGAGAGAGAAAGGCTAATTCCAAGTTATAGTGGAGAATGTTCTTTTTTCAGGTGGATCATCAAAATAAGTGGTCCTCCTTATTGTCAATCATTCTGGTGATAAGTTTACGTAAGGCCGTCCCACGTGCTCGTCGCCATTTTTACCTACCTATGGTGAGTCTGATATAGTGGAAAAAGTACAAATCTTCTTTTGGAAAGTAAGCTTGTATTAGCGATGCAAACAGCAACCTCTAAACAGAGCGTGCACGATGAAAACAATGGGCTGGTGCATGCTCTCGCACATGTTTAATAAGTGTTCCCTCTCATCAGCAGGCACAGGGTTGTGCATGTGCACGGGGTTATGGTGGGTCTTTTCAAAATTTCGTCAAAATCCTCCACTATACTTTAAGTGAGGCTGAGTTCATTCTTCTGTTTGGTGTCATATTCTATGTAGTTTCCACATAACAAAACCTTTTTTTTCCTTTAGTATAATCTCTCACATTTTGCCATTTGTGTGCTAATGTGATTTGAAAACCAGGCAATTCTGTGACTAAAGGGTTCAGTCAAAAACAAATTATTATTAAATGAACTTAGAATAGTGAAATAGTTTCCTGGTGGTTCTAGCTTGTTTTAATCGTTTCATCTGAAATTGTAGCCTTGAACTAAAAACATGGATCTTGTTTTTTTAGCTGCTGTCTCTATTTCTGGTGTACCTCATGGTTTAGTCCACCGTCTTTTACTTTGTTGTTGACAAAGATGCATTTTGGACATTTCCCTGACATCTGGTCTCAAAGCAGCTTTAAATATATTCAAATGATGACTTTTTTTTATTTTCTTTTGCCCCTCGCCTGCATATCTGCTACTGTTGTTTTGTGCCAAGATGAAGGAACCACAATTGTAATTTAGTTACCTTTGGATGCTAAGCAGTGACTTGTTTGGTTGCTGTGGAAACTGGAGCTGAGGTGGGGCTTGCTTTGGCGTTTTTTTTTTGTTTTTTTTTAAATCAACCTGTTAATATGTGTGATAGAATTGATTTTCAGGTCCCCTTTTTGGATTTTGGCACAAGTGTTGGTCTGTTTGCTGAGAATCCTTGTAGACAATAAAAAAAGCAATAAGAGCAGCTTTGTTTTGTGTGAGTGTGTGATTACCTGAACATTAACTGTAGAGGCTGAGGAGTTTTCACCTTACAGTATAGGCTGTAGCACTGTCTGCTAAGGCAGGTTTATTTAGCCTCCTCTCTGAACGTTATCTTTTGAAACAGCTTTATTAGCTTAATTACTTTTAATTTTATTTTATACTTTATTTTGAATAACTATTGATAAAAACAATTAATTTACAGGGTTAGAAATTAATATTTATCAGAACTTTTTGACAAATTGTATGCCTATTTTTTTGACCTATTAAACATAATCTAATCAACTATAATAATAATCTGTTAGTGGAAGTGTTATAGTCTCCTTTGTAAAAAGAAGAAAAAAAAGACGGTAATTAAAAGAATATATTTCCCCAAACCTTTAAAAAATGTACATAACATGGAACTTCAGGCTTTTTAAAGGTTTATACAAATGGCAATACACTTCTGGTTAGACTAGACTGGGGAAATGTAATGTACCACATTTTTCATTATTAACAACCTTACATATTATTCCTCTCTAGTCAAAATGCGTCTGGCTGCAGAGCCGCACTGTCAGGACTCAGAGCTGCACTTAGAACCCTGTCTGCTGACCTGCACTGTGAGGTCTCCTGCACTGTTAGAACCAGAATTTTATTCAAATACTTTCAAAGTAAAAACAAAGTTGATTTGAAGCCTTTCTAAATTAAAAGCTAGAGTTGATAAACTCCCAGTGAAGCTTGCTTCCTTTCACAAAAGAGTGTTGTTACGCTGGTAACTAATGTACACGCACAATTTTACTCCCCACCAAACTCCTATCTGGAATAATAGATATGTGCTATATATAAATAAGTCTCTATATTTAAATCACTGGATGGAAAAGGGAATTTGGTCTAAAAGACATTTTCTAAACGACAATGGAGGTTGGCTGCCATATGAGGATTTTTGCTTATTGTATAATTTAAACTGCTCCTATGCTCAGTTAACACTGTCATTAACTCCAGCAGCAAATACATGCTGCGTGCTATTCCTGAGGGCTTCGAATATAACTTAGGAAATAAACTTCCAGTCCTGAGAGTGCAGGAGACCCCATTTTGCAGCTCTGCAATGAAGGGTCCAGACTCCAGACAATGCAGGTCTAGGTCCTGACAGTGCAGTTCTGCAGCCAGACTCTTGCTCTAGTCTAATTTTTTTTTTCCAGCTTCATGGAGCCTTTTTTTGTCTCTTTTATATAACCATGCTAGTGCTTAACCAGTTTTTTTTTTTCAAAGCTTCTTGCTCAGGATGAGAAATATTCATTTTAAAATACAGTCACATTGATTTATACTGAAAAATACAGTAAAAAATTTTAACTCAAAGTATCAAACTTTGCCATCTTTGCCTTTCTGTCCTTTAGTAGATCTGATTTAATGCTTAATATTCACGTTTACCAGTAAGTAATAGCTTGTAACAGAGCAAAGTTTTAAGCAAAGTGTTTGTTAAAAACTATTTCTAATGTTTTAGTGAGATTTTCTAGCCAAGGAGTCAGAGTTCCTAGTAATCTTTTAAAATGCTCCAGATCAATGCTTGCTGTACCTTGACTTTATTCAAGGGGCGAGTGTTACACTTTGGAATCTTAAAGTAACAACTAAATATATAAAAAAGCTTCAATCTTCATAGTAATTTGTGCTTTGGACTTTATTTTTTAGTTATTTTTTCATTAGAACAGGTCTTTACTAAAACACTCGCTGTAGGTCCATGCTCTACCACCAGGTGTCACCCTTGTCTTACTCAAGCAGAACTCTAACAAGAGGTGAGTTCCTCAGAGGTAAAAAAACAAACAAACAACAAAAGAAAAACAATATCATAAAAGGCTGTTGTAAAGCTGCACTTTTCAGCTACTCCCTCCAAACAATGTAATAAATAACCTTTAGAATTTCTGAATCTAACAGTTGATATTTTATTGTCTCAGAACTTTCCGCAATGTGCTATTTACACATTACTTGAACAAAACCATTAAAAATGAAAATGATTGATTATGATTTCATTATTGTTATGTTTACGGAGCTTTACAACAGTATTATCTGAAAAGGTTAACTTTTTGTTACATTAATACCATCAAACATCAAACTTACTGTAGATTGTTGGATTTACATGAATAATGGACAATAGTAGATTAGAGAAGAGAGACACATGGTTTACGTGTGTGTGTGTGTATATATATATATATATATATATATATATATATATATATATATATACTATAAATTCCCCAAATATTTGTGCAATTCTGTTCTAACCACTCTTGTCGGATGCATCTAAATAAAATTTAACCCAGTACCATCAAATGTTACCTTGCTGGTCCACTTGTGTGTATTTTAATCTCAGTATAAGTCCTTCAGATCTTTTTGTTTTGTTTTATTTTGTTTGTCTTTTTTCAGCTTTTATTGTCATACATTGTCACAAGTACAGAGCAACAAAATTCATTCACTGCTTTTAACCAATCCCCTTGGGGAGCAGTGGGCTGCAATTGTGCAGCGCCCAGGGAGCAGTGTGGGGTTAAGGGTCATTGCTCAGGGAGTCAGAGTGGAACCTCTGGATTCCAAGCGTAATTTTATAACCACTAGGCCACGACTCCCCATGATCTGTGGAGTCTTTAGAGTTATCAAACAGAACTTTACTGAGCAAGCTTCCCCATGGAGAGCAAGGAACACATCTGAAAGGTGTGGAGAAAAAAATCCTACTTCTTTAGCTGTGTTGAAGTATGAAAATCTACTTTTTCTCTTCAGACTTTCCAAGATATTGCTGTGCATCTAAACTGACAGGAAGGAGAAGGAGAGCATTCATCTGAGAGTCAAACAGGAGGATCATGGTATCACTGAAGCAACTGCTAAGATCCTATAAGGTCTTGGAAAATATGCTAACCGGACTGCTTTTAACCATGATTTCCAGACATCTGGACTTTATGGAAGAGTGGCTGGGGGGAAATCCATTTCTGAAATTATGACACCCCTACAAACCTGCAAAAACCTAGTAAGGACAGCATCGGTTAGACCAGCAACCAAGAAGATAATGGAAACTTTAGAGAAGCTTTAGAGATTTCCAGCTCATGTGGGACTATAAAATCTAAAAATGATATTTTTGCACTACATAAATCTGTTGTTAAAGGAAAAGTGGCATGACTGTAAAAGTATTGAAAGGTTGTGGGTGGTTCCATTTTTTTTTTTTTCACCCATCGTTTAGGTAGATGCAGCAACAATATGGAACGACGAGATGTGGTCAGATGAGATCAAATTTGAACATCTATCCAAAATAAATGGTGTGGAGGGAAT
>NW_015151156.1:389406-390597 GCF_000732505.1 Cyprinodon variegatus | reverse complement strand
CGGTGGTGGCACTATCATTCTGTCAGGATGTCTTAGTTAGGCAGGAACCATAGTAGATGGAAGAAAACTTGTTTTAAAGGTAGCAATAGCATTGAGACCAAGAAAGGGTTTAGATCAAAGCACATTAATAGGGGGATATGGTCCAGTCAAAGTCCAGACCCTGCAGAGATGCTCTCAATTTATTCTACTGGTTGAGCTGTTTTCCAAAAACCTATATGCAAATTACTTGACTGAACAAATTGTATTTCATTTATCCATACTACTTTATTCTTACTCCCACAGGAAAAGTGAAGCAGACTCTCAAACAACAAGTTTGCAATGACACATCGAGGAGCCGAATCCTTCAGATGAGAGTAGCTTACTGCAACAAGCTGTTTGACCTTTACCATAAAGCAAGCTCAGTGTGAGAGAAGCAGATATGTAGTCACATCAGAACTATCCAAGAACCTACATTTAATTCAATCTAATTATAAAGTAAGTACAGGCTGCTTCTGGAAAATTATAACCCAGTACTAGTTGGAGGACATCCCACTCTAAGCTGTTGTCATAGTGATTTGACATTGGGGTGGTCGAGGTTGTCTCTTTACAACATATAAACACCGCTGAGTAGGTTTCCAGGCAACCCGCAGCCTCTGGGATGCCATCTCAGACTGGATGAAGAAGCTCTATTTGGGTCCGCTGCTTTCTTTTTTGTGGAAGTCTTGCACAAGTCACACCGATTGTCCGACTGTCTCATCTCTACCAAAGAAACATCATCCTTTTTATCTACATTTAAAAAAAATATGAAATTTAAGCAGCAATAATGTCATTTATGTCATCCAGGCAGCAGAAACGCATTTATAAATGGATTTTCTTTTTAACATAAAACCTATGAAACTACAACCTGCAGTAACAATATTGATTCCTTAATAAATATGAGTTTGACCTCTTAATGTTATGATACTGCAGCTTCAAGCTTGTGTAGAAAAAAGGAGCAATCATTTTCACACTAAGATTAACTGAATGTCTTTGTTTAGAACATACAAGCTTGTTCATTATTCAGTGAAGTTCCTCACGATGCATGGATTGGCTAAACATTTTAATTCAGTTCAATTCAGTTTATTAATATAGCGCCAAATTCACAACACCTGTCATCTCAAGGCACTTTACAGTTCACCAGATCATACAGTCAAATTGATACAAAGTTTTCTA
>NW_015151156.1:335457-388736 GCF_000732505.1 Cyprinodon variegatus | reverse complement strand
TCAAATACAATCCCTCACACTAAGCATGCTTGTAGCGACAGTGGAGAGGAAAAACTCCCTTTTAACAGGAAGAAACCTCCAGCAGAACCAAGTAAAAGTAAAAAGTATGATGCAATAAATCTACTTTTAAAAGTAGATATTTTTCTCAAAAAGTTCTTAAAGTAGACATAACTAGTTACCTAGAAAAATCCCTACATATCAGAGAACCAAAAAAAAAAAACTAAAAGGCCTTATCCCAAAATCTACAGGCCTCAGTAAGCAGGTTCCATATTACATTTCATGAAAGTTGCAAAGTGGGGACATTTGGAAGTAAAGCTGGTTTAG
The DNA here is from genome assembly GCF_000732505.1 of Cyprinodon variegatus. Classification (NCBI taxonomy): domain Eukaryota; kingdom Metazoa; phylum Chordata; class Actinopteri; order Cyprinodontiformes; family Cyprinodontidae; genus Cyprinodon; species Cyprinodon variegatus. The sequence goes on along the minus strand of NW_015151156.1, from coordinate 388,412 downwards.
ATGATGAAGGGGGCTCGTTCAGACACCTTTTAGACATTATTGAGCGATCGGCTCCTTCTTAAAGCTATAATGAAGGATGTTTGTTTTTTTTGCGGGTGGATCATCAAAATAAGTGGTCCTCCTGATTGTCAATCAGTCTGCTAGTATGCATACGTAACGCCGTCCTACGTGCTCGTTCTGTTAGCCATTTTTTCTGCACATGCACACTTTCAGGCGTATATCTGGTGAGCTACTTGAAGCTCACCTTTCTCACCACAGTTCTTTGAAAAATTTCGTAAGAGAAAAATGTCTACAAGGTGTATGAGAAGAAGAGAAATGCCTCAGAACAGACAGATATATCCCATAATGCTTTGCGTGGAGAGCATTGCAAAGCATTATGGGATTTGCTGTAGCAGCGGCCCACTGTTGCTACCCAACAGTGGCGACTAATAACAAAGATTGCACAGGCACCGTGTGGTGGAGGAGGAGTTACGTGCCCAACGGGCAGCTAAAAGTAGTGATAATCTGTCTATACGGTCAGTTAACTGAGTTTGCTATAAAGTCCACTATATAGTCCCCGCTCTATATAGTGGTTGAGGAGTTTAGGGCGGACGTTTGGACAAAGTAAACTTGTATGAGCTACTGTATGATAACAGCAACGTTTAAACAGAGCATGAACAAGTAGAAATGGGCTTGTGCATGCTCTGCTCTTGCACAGGTGTTTCTTCTCAGCAGTGTGCATGTGCATTTTTTTTTTTTAAGTGGAGAGAGCAGGTCTTTTAAAAAATTGTGAAAATCCTTCCCTAGTAAGAGACTGCTAGGACCTGACTAAAATATTACTGAGAGTTTGTTCTCCAAAAGGGGCTCGAAGCTGGTTTTTCCACAAAGTTTCTCCATCTTGGCACCATCTACAGTAGCCAAAAATTTTATATTTCTTGAAATCATTGGAGTAAATTCATACTTTATTTTTAGAACCTGTTAAAGATTGCACAATTTGTTTATAATGTCCTGATATATAAGGCACTGAAGTGAACATGAGTGTAGTTTATATGGCTGCATTTAGCCCGGTCCAAAAAAGAACAAAGAAAGTCATAAAAAAATTAAAACATATTGGAAAAATACCCAAATCAAAATCAAAACATCCTGGCATAAAAAGACAGACTTTGTGCTCTTACCCTTAAGGAGACCCTTTTATTACTTAAGGACACATTTTCAATTATGGAAACACTCGTGCATGAATTTGTTTCCTCCGTCTCTTTTTATCCTTAAAAGGTGAATCATTGAGGTGTTTGACTCAGTGGTGAAATGTTTCTCTGAGCTACTGAATTCAATTCGCTTTCTCTGTCTCCTCAAGGACGAGAGACATTTCTCTGAAGGTGTGAAAAGGTTTTGAATCATCTGGTAGAAAGTTGGTCTCAGATCACTCAGGAACTGCAAATCTAAAGACAAACTCTGTCCAGAACATGAAATATCTGCCATAGTTATATCATAAGAAGGTACTGCCTGTTGGACCTGCACTGCAGTAATGCCCTCTAAGGAGAATGCCCTCTTCAATCCAATTCAGTTTATTTATATAACACTAACTCACAGCACATGTCATCTCATTCCAGAGACAATTCAACCAGATCAAACAGTCAGATTTTTTTCAAGATTTCCTATGTAGGGAAAACCAGGAGGAGGATTGGCTCACTCTGGATGAGCCTGTGATATTTGCTTGTATTTTATTGTTGACTCTGCAGCAATCCCTCACACCGAGCATGCATGCAGCAACAGTGGAGAGGAAGACTCCCTTAACAGGAAGAAACCTCCAGCAGACCCAGGCTAAGTGTGAGCGGCCATCTGCCAAGGCTGAAATAGGCATCGAAATATAACCATTTCTTCATAAAAATATATTAAGTAACACACTTCCCTGTTTTTTTCTCGTTACTTCAGCTAAATTATTTACGTTTTGTACTAATAATAATCTGCATCATTTAAAGGGTGCAGATCTGTCTCTAAAATGCCTGACTTTTGTCAGAGAATCATGCTGATCTCAGGTTGCACTCCACCTTCAGGTGTATAGCAGAACCAACAAAGAGCAACAAAAACAATGTGTTTCACTTCATTTAGTAGTAATATAATCAGAAAATCAGAAAAAAAACATATTTTTGTTATATTACATTAGTGTTGTTTTCCAAATAGTGTAGAAAATGAATGGTGGGTTTATAATGTTTACCTTTTATGAGCAGGACAGGGAAGCAGAGAAGTTTAGCAACACCTCCAACTAGTTAAACTCACAATTATGATTAAGTTATTCCACAAATTCCTCAAGTAGCTACAAGTAAAAAAAGTGCAAGTAACTTCGTTTTTACCTTCTTTTTTTTTTTTTTTTTTTTTTTTTTTACCAGATTTGTTGATTAATTTCCAAAATTATGTATTCCTCCAAAATTTCCAAATCTGAAGAACTTTTTAAACCAATATCTACATTATTTACCATGTAGTTTATGTTTTAGCAGTACTTCCTGTTATATTTCTTGTATATTTTACATTTTCTTGCACAGCAAGCTCAGCAGATTTGAAATCGTGTGCTTGTGTAAACACAAGAAGTCAATCTTTAATCTAAACATATATTCTGTTTTTTTTTTTTAGTTAAGACCTGCTTGTTTTATATATCTGTATAGTACCCCAAAAAAACTGTAAATTGATTAGAAATAGTAATCATGACAAAGTATTGTGCCCTTACCCTAAATAGATATGGAAATCCACTTTAAAAATGAACACATAAAGAAAATATTCTATATTGCACTATATTCAGTGGCAGAGATCTTAGCATCATATTCCAACATTAGAAAACACTGGTGCATTTCTGTTTTGGTCGATGATCACTGCTGCATGAGGAGATTAGGGTTAAGAAAAACAATTATTTTAGCTGCTCAAGAAAAGATGGAAAAACCCTGCTTTACAGAAAGTGTTCTGCTCTGGTGAAGAAACTGTATTTTATGACAGATGTTATGTTTTCTCGGTTTAAACAAAAGAGAAGAGGGAACTCAAGCACTTTAGGAACATGATAGAGGCAATGTGCGAGACAGTTTTATGGTTTCATAAGACCAATAACGTGTTAAGCAGATTAGTTCATTCCTGACAAGGTGACTTTTCAGAAGTTTGCACTTACAAGGAATTTGACTTGGTGTTGATGGTGCAGATAAATTAGATACATATACATATTGCAGAATCTTTATCTATATACAGTATTAAAAAAATACAATATACTGTATACAGTATATAGCTATCTACTATATGCACAGTAGACTGTGAGTTAATGTAACGCAAGAGGTTTGGAGATGCTACGTTGGTGTAGCTTCTAGGTCCTGAAGGGGGAGAGGGAGAGAGGCACTATCAGTGTCACAGGGGTCTCTGGACCTTGTTGCTAAGGCTGGTAGCGGATGGGAAGAAATTGTTCTTCTGGCATGAGGTTTTGGTCTTGATGGATCGCAGCCTCCTGCCAGAGGGAAGTGTCTGAAACAGTTTGTGGCTGGTGTGGGGTTTAGCCAATCCTGGAGCTGTACCGATCCTGGAGAAATGGAAGACTGCAGCTAATCACCTTCTCTGCAGACCGGATGACATGCTGCATTTCCCCCTTGTCATTGGGGGGTGGCACCAGAGTACTAGATGGTGATGGAGGGGATTAGGATGAACTCAGTGATGGAAGAGTAGAAGTGCACCATCATTGTCCTTGGCAGGTTGAATTTTTTTTCAGCTGCCGCAGGAAGTGCAGCACCATCAACACCAAGTGCACATGCTAGTCGTGGCTCTGTTTTAGAGCAACATCCAGGGCTTTTTGTGAGTCCGATGCCTCCTTTGCTCCTGTTCTTGCTTCAAAGGAGGCAACAGTCACTTTTCACTCATTAGCAAACCGCGCCAATGAACTCAAAGCTGTGGTTGGAAGAAACCAACAGAATCACATCATCTGCAAAAAGCAAGAAGTCCTGAAAGGTGATGTAGAAATAGAACCTTGTGTTGGACCAATGATGATTTTCCCAACAGAAAGTTGTTCAAAGGTAATATTAAATATTAAATGGAGCAACAGGTTAGAGCTGTAGAAAACAGTTAGTGGAGAAAAACTAGATCGTTTATATAGACTTTATGTCTGCCACAGATGTACTTAATGGGTTGGAATTATTTAAGAAACTGTTAGTTAGCTTAGATATTCTTGGACTCAATCTATGTGTGCCACCATGTGCTCAGATGTAGAACATGGTGACACATTTCTACATCTGAGGGAGTGCACAACTCCTTACTGGGTTGTGTCATGGATTATGAAAACAAATGTAACCAGGATTCTGTGCTCTTTTGTCCCCCCCTGATTCTTCCCAGTTAGAAGTGAAGAAGCCTCTTGGATAAGAGGCAAAACTTATTTTAGAAAACTTCATTTCCAGTTGCCTAGACTGAACATTCTCAAGCCTAAGCATGCTCTTTGTTAATTCTACGACCCTGTTGTTATCTGGCAAAAGCTTCGGCACTGATCTCTGGAACCATTCCTCTGCTTTATTTAGATTAAAGTCTAGTTCCTTTGAGACTCATCCTGTTTTAGAGAATCGTTTTATCATTGTGTGATGCAAAAGAGCAAGGAAGAAATGTAGCGGCGTGAGACCACAGACCTCTAACAGTTTTTTGGGTTATTTAAGATAATTTTTTACAGAGGTAATTTGATCCAACTCAGTGGATGTGATATAACTACCTTTACAGGAATTAATATACAATTAAACTGTAAAATATGGTTATGCTATTATCATTTTTACTATGTATTTGGGTGATTCTTAAACAAAACAACGTACAGCCCAAGAAAAAACTGATATGCAGTTGTTGGTAAGCACATGGTTTATTTACACGTTACTAAATGGTAAAACATGATGGACTAAAATGGCAACACTTGGGTATGAAATAAGGAAACCAACCTGCAGTCTCCTAACTTTATTTTCTAAAAGCACACATTGTTGTAACTTTAATAAAAAGATTATTCTGTCAAATGTATATGTTAATTTAGCAGATGATTTTTTTTTTATACTAACTTAAAAACTGCAGATGTTGTAATGGCAAAATGTCACTCTAATCAACAGCATAGTCCCATCTCGACATCCTGCTGCCTGTTACTTTCTCATAATAACTGTCTGTGATATTATTATCGCTGAGCCTCTTCACCCTCATGAAAACCTTTTTACAAGCATCATTTTGTGGCAGCAGGACATGATGAGGGGTTGAGAGCATGTGACATTTAAACAAATTGCTTTGTTTGTTGCTTCCAGGCTGAGGCTGTGAAGTCAAATATAGCTTTGTGGTTTAGAATTTGCCCATCATTACTGATGATCAGTTTAAAGGGCAAATCAACAGGGGATTCTTCTGTTGTAGGTTTGAAAAGTTCTTCCAAACGCCTCTTTTTCTTTGTACAGGAAAGTTTAACAGTTATTTCACTTCAGGCAGAGCTTTTTTAGATGGAAACTCCCAAATCATTCTGACTTTTAAATTAAGTCAACGTTGGGTCAGGTAGATGAATGTTTAGGGAAATGTTTGTTTGACAATGGTTTTTAAATTCCGTTCTCTGGACCTACTGTCCTGTGTGTTTTTAGGTTTGTCTCTGTTCCAGCACACCTACATTAAGTGACTGTACTCGCTCAGCAGCAACAGCGCGCTGATCTCTGGTAGACCGAAAAAACTGAAGTCACCTGCAGCCATTTTGGTACTCCCTACTTTCACAGAGTTGTGTCATTAAAATGCATGTAATGTAGTTACCATAACAATGTAATCAGTACATTTATATTACATTTAAATAATCAACTAGCACTTTTGGCACATCATCAGATGGTGTGTGTATGCATAATATTCTTAATATCTGACTACAATATTATTGTGCTCAATTAACACACTAATTTTGTTGTGATTGATTTGTATAATATGTTATATTACATGATTTATATACTTCATCGACCTCATACTGAATATGAAATGTGATGTGCCTAATTTTTTACCATAAATTAAAGTAATCTACTGATGCTATGAAACAGCAAGTGTGTGTCAAATTGATGACTTTATCTTTATTTTAAAAGTCTTAAGCCCCCCCCTAAAATAGAGAACGTCATTGTTGTTCAAGAGCCAAGGTCCCCGCCCTCGACAGCCACCCATTAAACTTTGCACCCGACATCTTTGGCCCCTCCTACAAGAGTGAACCAATGCTCCTCCATATCGAGAGGAGCCAGTTGAGGTGGCTCGGGCATCTGGTTAGGATGCCTCCTGGACATCTCCCTGGTGAGGTGTTCCAGGCACGCCACACCGGGAGGAGGACCAGGGGGAGACCCAGGACACACTGGAGGGACTATGTTTCTTGGATGGCCTGGGGATTCCCCCGGAGGGGCTGGGGAGAGGGACGTCTGGGCCTCCCTACTGAAGCTGCTAACCTGAAAGATGGATGGATGGATGGATGGATGGATGGATGGATGGATGGATGGATGGATGGATGGATGGATGGATGGATGGATGGATGGATGNATGGATGGATGGATGGATGGATGGATGGATGGATGGATGGATGGATGGATGGATGGATGGATGGATGGATGGATGGATGGATGGATGGATCATTGTTCGATGCTGTAGTGCACGTATTGGTTACATTCCGACCAGCCTATAGGGTGTACCAATATGGCAGCTGGTGACTTCGCAGCCCTGTGTTCTACCAACAGCCTATCAGCGATCCACTACATGATTAGAGATCAGTGCAACAGCGTGCTTCAGAGGCCTGTTAACCACCCATTTATTTAAGTGAGCTGTGCGAAGGTACAAAAATACCTAAAACATGCAGGACAATGAGACCTGAGGGCCGAGTCTGAAAACCACGGTTAGGCAATTCAGAGAATTAAGAGTAAACACAATGTCACATCCCTTCACACAACTGAATCAACCATGGTGCACACTAATACTAAATACTAAGCTGCAGCTGCAGGTATATACAACTCTGAACACTATTGTGTAATCATCATACTGTAGGTTCACTCTTATATATGCACGTATTGACTGAGCTCTTCTTGAGGCTGGTGTGTTTTTCTGTTGTTTTCTTTCCCTCATCCTATCACAAGTAAAATCTGTACGGATTGGTTTAATGACTTAATGGCATAGAAACTGATAGAAGAAGAAAAAAATGTCATAGCAGCTGAAATTAAGAGGACAGCCATGTCAGATTTCATTATCAGTATTTGAGAGGTTTTTCTAAGATTTTGCATGATGTTAACTTTAATTAATGCTGTCCTTAATTTCTCCTTCACTGTACTCTTGTAAGTTTTAACTTCTAAGTTAAAACTAAATGAAAATTAGCTTAATACTGAGCACATAATGGAAAAATGGAATACATGCGCATAAATATTTATTAAATCCTACAAGTGTGACAAAAATGCAACAAAAAAACCTAAGGGGATAACATTTTCAAGGAATAATATATCCTACCTCTGATTTCTGTTTTCTTTTTAAAGATCATATATTTATATTTAGGCCTTCCAAAGTCAGATATAGGCATAGGCATGTGTTATGATCTTATTTTTTTGTCCTTTTGGTTCTGTTTACATTTCTGTTTTGAGTTCTTGGTTATGCTTTATTTTATGTTATTCTGTGTTGTATGTTATTTAATTTTTGAATTCTTGGTTTTTGTCTTACTTTTTATCTCTTCTTAACATTTTTTGTCATATTCCTTGGTCTAGTTTTATTCATAGTTATTCTTTCTCTTAGCTTAGGTTATGTTTTCCATGGCTTCAGTTACCTCCAGTCCCTTCTCTTATCCTCTAGTTTTTCCATTGGTCATTCTTTATTTTGGAGTTATTTTATTCCCCTTTAGCCTTATATCAGTTCTTTTCTAGTTACTTTTACATCCTGTTGCTTCCTCTGCTTACTCTCTGTTGCCCCCTAATGACCTTTCCTTTCCTATTTTATCCTTCTAGTTACTTCCATCAACACCTGCTCCCTATCAGCTAATTAGTCCTCCCATGGTTTCCTGTTCAGTTACTCAGCGCAGGATCCTTGTTATTCCTTTGGATAATTCCTCTCCTGAGTTTTCTTGTCAATCAGTTCCATACTATGGATTTTCTATTTTTACTTCCTCATTAAATTTTTCCAAGAAATCATCTCTGCCTCTTCAGCACTGCATTTGGGTCCACAACAATACCCACCAACCCTGACAGGTAAGATGAAATAAATATTTTAGCACTACAGCCTTACCTTGATATAAAACCTAGTTTTCTTTCAAAAACTATATTGCCTTTAGAGCAAACCTGTTTCTCCCAGTCGGTCTGCATACCACCCATTTCATTAAACCAAGGTATCATGAAACTTCTTCGTGACTTAAATATAACCTACAAAAAGTTGCTGTCACTGTGCAGATTAGCTGCTAAAAGACCTTTTTCCTCTCAACTTTAAGCTGGAACCATCGCACTCTACCTCACATAAAACCTTCCTGGTTAAAGATGTGTAAAGAGGATTAGTCAGACATGCATAAATCAAGCAAAATACCATTTCAGGGATGATTATAGTGAAGGAAAAGCATTATATCAAAGTTACAGTAAAACCTCAAAACTGCATCCTACAGATCATGTGCATTAAACTTGGTTATTGGCTTCTTTAGTTTTACATTGATTAAGAAAAAAATAAATCTACTTTTTTTTTCTATATTTGGTTGATCAGATTACAATGGTTCAAGTAAAAACATTTATTCAGATCTCTATCTGAATGATTTGTGTATCTTTTGCATTCAGTTCTGTCAAAGTAAAAATTTACTTAACCAGCTTCTTCTTTTTATGGTCTTTAAATAAAGGAAAGAACCACTGTTGGATGAGATTTTTATTACACAAGAAAAGGCCTTTGTGATATTTCACGGTTGTACATGAAAAAGGTAATTTTCTTATCACAGATCCACCTGACGTCATGTTGTGATTAAAAACAAATCTTTACTGACGGTCAAGACGGCACTGAAAATGACTAAGCATTAAGTTACAAAACTAAAATCAGATTTTCCCCCGATTGTGCTTAGCTGAACTTCAGTCTAAGAAGAAGCTTGGCCTCCTGTTCGGTGTCACAAACACGATGGCCGGGTCCCACTGAAGGTCACCGTGTGCTCCTTTCTTACGTCTTGATTCTCACAGTCCTCGAGAAGATGCATGCTGTGAGCTGAGTGTTAAAAAAAATCGGAGCAGATAAAGCGAACAGGCAGTTCTCCGGAGCCATAGCAACAGCAGGCCCATACAATGGGTGGCTCAGAGACAGAAGCAGAGATCAGGGATGAATGAGACAGGAGGTGGAGATAGAAATGAAGACCGTGGAGGTTGGATTTACTGCTAGTTTGTTGCACATCTTTACTTCATTATGGCTTTTTCTCTCTCCTCCAAACTTATTTAGCCTCTAACATGACGGCAGAATACTACTGTGGTTCAGCAACACTGGTTTAAAAATGCTTTATTTCCTGATGTGGTTGCAGGTTATCCTTCAAAATAATTGTCCTCCTGACCCCATCTGCAGATCCATGGGGAGTGAAATCTCTACTTCCAGCAGCAGTTATTAGCTTTAAAGTAAGTTTGTCTCTGAATATATCATAGTCCATCTTGCTGGTTATTTTTCCCAGTGATGATTAGACAGCGGTGCTCCGACCCAGCAGAGGGAAGGCAGTCGGCATGCCACAACTAGGCTCCATATTTCGAAGTCTGTGAATACCCTGAAAGCCTCCCGGAAATCTCTGTACATCCCCCTGAAGTCCTCCTGTTTCACCTTGCAGATTCTCACGAAGAGTTCTGAGCTCCCTGCGTGGCATTGTTGCCATGGCAGCAGTGGCAGCCTGAATTGACCGCGCCCCTGGCGGGGTCAGGCTGTTATGGTTCAGGTCCATGTTGGAGAGAAGATGACCCAACGAGTCCCAGCGCTGGGATGAAGGCAGACGAATCAGCGAGGAGTAACCCCGGTCTGGGAACACCGTCGCCACTGGGGGCTTTCTGGTCTCGGACGTGAGGACTGAAAATGGGTTCCGGCCATCCCTCAACGTCAACGGCAGTGGCGCTCCCCGAAGGGTGATGGGCTTCAGGTAGGTTCCTCCTCGTGGGTCGGCCAAAACCTCGCTGTAAGGGGGAGGGGGGTCCTCCATAAGGACTGCATCCTCATAGCAAGGCGGCTTCCCAAATATGTCCGTGTCTGGAAGAGAGAAAAGAAGAAGAGAGGTGGTTCATGTGTCAGGTGTAGAACTTGTTACATTTCATCGCCAGCATTCATTTCCTTTTAGACATGTTTTAAGGTATGTTTCACTGAAAGGTATGTGGATTGGCAGGGAGATGACAAACCCAGGGAGCATCTGCAGCTCTTTACCTTTTCCAAAAGCAACTGCGACCCCTTTTTACTGAAAAAAACGCCACAAAATAACTTTGTTCAGAAGTTTGTTCTTAATCTGTTTAAAAATAAAGTAAACATGTATTCTTTTGTTATGCCATTGATTAATCTTTGTAGAAATCCAAATCCATGCTAATCTAGAACACAAAGGTCTATTTTTCTTTAACTGTTTTTCAACTATTCTTGTCTAGAAACATTCTTGGACACAAAAACAAAATATAAGGGCTTCCTTCTTACTTTTTGTTGAATTTATAAGTTAAAGTAACAATTGGTGTACGTTTTAATTACTGTTAACTGCAAAGGCAGAAACTCCATGAGTGATAAATAATTTGTGTTGTACTGAAAACATTACAATGAAAGTTCTAATCTTACAGTAAATGATAAAAAAAAGAAACATCCATGCGCTTGAACTGTTGTGTGAAATTTAAATTATTTAAAAAAAAGTATATCAATGCGCACAACTCCAATTTTTTCAATTTGTCAAAAACTTGGGAGCAGGTGGGTGAATGGTTCTAAAGTGCTCCCAAATAATCTGGAATGTCTGTACGCCGCTGTGGCTCATTAACAAACAGATGACAGCATGTAGCTAGAAGACGTCCAACGGAGTATGGAGCTAAATCAGTCTAAATTTTCACAAATACAAATGCACAGTACAAGATCCACACACACAGCACTATTAATGCAAGCATACAAGATTCACACATGCACAGCACATGATTTGACAAAGTATTTCTGGTGCATAAACAGTTATGAATTAAATTACAAAGTACCAGTGGTCTTTAAACTTCACTACATCTGTGTGTGGATTTTACACTTTTGTTTTTACACAGGGATGGTTTGCAACCAATCACAGAGCTCCCTTGTATAAGCCAATCACAAGAAAGTACTCCACATGGGATGACTACTTGCTCTGCTCCGGTGTTCTGTCAGCTCAGCATACCGTGTCAGGCCAGCATACCCTTGGTAATATGTATTACATAGTTTACTCTGTCACCTCTCTCCTTACATTCAATCCTGTACTTGTACCGTGCATGTATGAATCACATATGTGTATTAGTGAAAATTGAGACTGATTTAGCTCCATAACAGAGCAACAGTGGGGGGATGGAAGTGCCCCACCTTATGCCCCTGCACCCCGGATGTGTTCATAATTATTGGTTCATATTTTGTAGTTTGTTGTTGATCCAAAAATGCATCAAATCATGATACGACAGTTACCTGACCAGGATCTGTGCCATATGAAAACCGCATACCCATTAAACTACAGCTCCTTTATGTTCAGTTTGGTTGGTCAGATTAGATGCAGTGTGTTACTCAGGGTAGCCTACCAACAAGCCACAGGAACCTGTGACAAAATAAGCCATTTTTACTGCTCCCCCATAACCTGATGGTGAGTCACGATGAAAAAAGGCCTAGAGAAAATATTTGGGCACACTCTGCAAAGCGACTGTGTGCCGAGGCAGAGACTGATCATTACTAGAACAGGACTGCAGGGTACTTCTACCAGAGAGGACTGCTGACCAGATTCTGAATTTTAAGTTCTAACTAACCACTTTTATTCAGTCTGCAAGAAATCTGGTGGAGGTTTACCCAAACAAGCATCTCCAGGGTCATCATGAAGAACAGACCTTTATCTGAGCTAAGAAAAAAACAAAAAACATTTAAAGTAACAAAATGCATTCAGAGGTCCTCAGTTCACCACATTGTCACCATCTCTGCAGCCAATCCAATTCTACATGTTGACACAAACTGGGAATATATGACACATCCACTGGTCCCAGTGAGTCTCTTCAATGCCGATTCTAAACACGCAGTTATTGGTTGTTCAAAGATGCAATATTAAAGAAATGGATCACTAATGCACAATTAATTAGCTCATGTTTCTGAACAATATGTGGAGCATCTAATATTATCAAAGGATACAGAAATACCATACTATAACTGACAACAAATGATGAGGATCTAAGAAAGGATGATGCTTAATGTTTTCCACTCGTTTCTCAGGTCTTTTTCATTTAAGTTCTTGTTTGATTTTTTGGGATCATTATAAACATTTCATTAATATTCTAAATTTGTAAGCTGAGGACTTAGAAATGTGCATTTTACAAAATTAGCCATTACAGCCAGGTATCCAACAGTATTTAATATCTATATTACTAATGTTTAGTGATAAAATTTTATTGGAGCCACTGCTGTACTGTGTCATCCAGATTTCTGGGGTTTTAAATTGCATTTTAGAGAACCGTAAAGGGCCGCTGCGCCGCACTTTGATCATTCAGTCACAGCCTTACTGCAGAAAGGATTGAATTCATATATCATATAGTATGGTTTGTAAAATCTGAAGCAAAGCACCTGATTTGATGTTACATTTCAGAAAATGAAAACTCTGAGTGAACAGAGCAGAGCCACATACACTACAGAAACAATAAAATCAGCATGCAAACATGCTGCATTGCCGGGACGCCAACCATAAAGCTGTTGCCTGCTGGGATACAACAGACATGATTCACAGCAGGAACCACATCTTCTTCTTTCTTTTTATACATCCGGTTCTTATTTCAGGCTCTTGCTCCTTTTAAAACCTCCTGATTCATTCTTAGAGAAACTGCAAACAAAACCACTTATTTGTTTCTATTTCTGTCATCGCTCTTTAAATTCACTTTAATTCTCCTTATTTTGTACAGAATAGTTTATTTTGCAGTTTGTCATCTCGTATTTTCTCTGGAGTGCGCTCAGATATTCCCACAGTGGGAGCAAAATGCCAAACCAACCCACACGTTACAGAGGTGAGAATCCGAAGTTATGAAACGGCTCATGTGTCAGTGCTGATGCAAACTAATGATGACTGAGCTCTCCATTTACTGCTCATCACTGACTAATACTGTTTATTATGAACAATGTACTGTAGTGAATGAGTGACAGAGAATGTAATGTCACGTGCGGGATTTTTCTGCTCTCTGACAACATCCAGAGACTCGTTTTTACAGTTTTTCACAGTTTTTGGTTAAATTGAGACTCGATCAAAGGCCTTGGTCTACTATGAAGTAAAAGCTGTTTTAAGCTTTCCATGCCTTCAGATATTATTCTGCATGTGTTGTTCTTAATTTCTTCTGAGCATCTGCAGAGTTTTATTGAATCTGTTTCTCTGCATTTACAGTGAATGCCCTGGCAGTAAGTGGTGATGTGCACAAAAGGAGTTTCCCATGTTTTTATACAAAGTCACCAGAGGCAGACATCGTACTTTGCGCCACTGTTTTTTAACTCGTTACATTTGCAAGTAGAAGAGCAAAGAACTCTTCTCTCTAAATTCTACTGAATAATCCTGAGCAACTTAACAAAATAAATAAATAAATAAACATATTCTGTTAATATTGAAAGGAATCCTCTGTTCTACAAGTTTAGCTTTAGACAATCTCCCCTGGTTTTTATAGTTATAATACAATGATGAAATGTTCTACAGTTTCTGATTCTGCACAATTGCTACAATTTCTTCTTTCATGTTTTCCTATTATGTATAAAGTGCTGTACTGCTCAGTCCTCTTTGCCTGAATGTCAAACAGGACATGAGATCCTCTTCCTTTCAGTTTTTATGTTTATTTCAAGGTCTTTGGTCCCCTACTCGGTTAATTATTAAAACTTACTCTAAATTATTTTCCTCTATCCAATTTAATGCAATAAGCATAGTAATTCAACAGTAAGCATAGTAAACAGACAAATTATAATGAATGCTTTTGTTCAATAAAATTCATAAAAATCATTTATAACAAAAGAATTTCCAACTTTGCTTTTCATCATTTTTTATCTGAATGTATTGCTTAATATTCAGAATAAGATTTATGAATATAGCTATTATTATTATTATTATTATTATTATTATTATTATTATTATAAGTCTTACATTTTATTAGATTTAAGTCAACCGTTACGTTCTGAAAAACCATGGGGCACTAACGGACAGAGGTAGTAACATACTTACTGTAGTTCTAATCCAGTTAGACCCGCTTCTTCCACAGACATTTCTACCCTCCACCCTAAACTAGAAAAATGTTTTGAGACTCGTTTTTGGCAAGGATGCAAAAGCTTTTTTTTTCCAGGAAAACTTTAATTCTGTCCCTGCAAATGTATCCAGAAAGGTAAAGTTATTTGATATCTCCTCAATTCCCAAGCCATTTCACCCACTTCCACCTGAAGAGCAGACATAAGGGTGGATTTAATATTCCTACTGCAAATCCCCAAAGCTTGAGCCTGAATAATAACTTATTTAGATAACTTTTAGCAGCTGATCTATACACCACACTACCATAATCAATAAACGATATATTCAGCGCAACGTAGATTTTACTTAAGCCAATGATGCACTCTTAGATATGTCATTGTTTAATTGCATCTTTCTACAACTTCAATATGTAAACCCCATGACAGTCAAGAATCAAACCAGATTCCCAAATACTTGAACTCATTTACCCTTTCCAAATCATACCCATACAATTTCACATTTATATTTTTGTACGAATCTTTTTATTTGCAAAAAAACAACTTTTGTAATACTTACTGAAACCCCCTTTCTAAAGACTCAACTTGATTTATCGCCTGCTCCAGTTTTTTCACGATAAACTAAATATTCCTAACTTGTCACCTACTTACAAAGCACTTTTGGGAACAATCCCCAAAAGATTCACCTCTTGCCCGCCCTAACCAGACTCAGACCGCTCTGACGAGGAAGTAAACAACCCATTAGAACCCCCTAATGAGCATTAACACCCCCCATGTGACCTCCTTGGCCAATCCAGTAGGAGGGATCAGAGCCACCTTTTATTCTTCCTAATTCTTTCTTACATCTTCAATATACTAATCTCAGTGCTCCCCCCCACTAGCTAGAACTTAAGAAGAATCTTGGATAAGAGGCGAAACATCTTCTAAAATAATTCACTTCAGTTATAAATTCAATTCATTCATTCCACTTGCCTAGACTTAACATTTTCAGCTTGACGAGGCCTGGATGACTGAGAATCTTCAGATAAATATACCCTGATAGCATTTACTCCAACAGCTCTGCATCCACTACCTGATGCTGTTGCACCTGACAAGATGTAAAGCTCCTTTAATATCCTTTCATCCTCATCTGCATATGACACCATCTCGGCCCAGTCACAAATCTGATAAGGCCAACCACTCAAAAAAGACAAGTCCACAATTCAGATGTCACAAAATAGGTAAAATCAGTAAAATAGCTCCATAGATCCTCTGAATTCCCTCCTCACCAGCCACCAATATCCGTTAATCACTCACATATTGAAGTCAGGTGTATGGAGACAGAGAAACACTTAGATTGGCAGGACAGATCTTGAGTACTAAGTTTAAAGTAACATTCTCTTTATCCCGCTTCGAACCACCTCCATACATGCTACTTCATGTCTACTTCATCATCCACCACTAAAAGTTTATGCAGCAGTCCTCAGTCAATGCATGCAGGACCATACATCCCATTTTAATTTTGAAAATGTACTGGTTCCACTTTACTCTCTCCATGTCTGACTTTCTGTGTGTTAGATATTGACCCATTTTGCTCTGTCTCTGATGGACGACAGGGGGCTGCAGTGTAACAGAGTTGGTAGGAATCACCACACTGATTAGAAAAGCTTCTATTTGTGATGGAAAGCAGGATGCATGGATGACCGGGTCTGGATTAATGAAGGGTTACATGAAGAATTTGGGTCTTTGCACTGGGATGGTTGTAGAAAAAAGGTTGATATGCATCTTTGATTAAAGCTTTTTTTCTTGGTCTTTATTTGGCAATATATCGGCCCAAAGAGACGACCACAAGGTCTAAGCACCAATAACAGACTCTATCTCAGGCAGACACCCGTTACTGATCATCAGGTGAGATGTATTTTTCCAATCCTTCCTTTCAACCTCGTTTCTTGCTTCTGCTGTCTCCCCCATCACAAGGAGTTTACGTTCATATGCAATCATTGCTCCCACTGTTTACTTCACGAATGACACATCTGATTCATTAAACATTTTTAACTTCTAACTTAATGACCATCATAATCCCATATTGTCCACTCGTGCATATATGAGTTTATGTTGGAGAAACGTAAATCTGACTGTGTTGCCTTATAACACTTGACCTCACGCTGTCAGATTTCTTCATTTATAGAAATAGTTAGCCTCTAGGTAAACCTGCTCGGCAGATGGTAAGCCTACATGAATTTCTCAACCCTGCTAATACTCTTGCATGCACTCTGTAGCCAATCTATCATCAGAGTCTCACTTCTCTCAGCGCCTCACAATCATATCGTTCGTCAGCATGTCATCAGTGCATCTTCTCTCTGCACATCAGCAGCGCACCTGCAGCACACTATCAACATTTCATTTCTCAGCATATCACCAGCACAACGCATCCTTGGCGTTTCTCTTCCTGCTTCATTTTCCTTGCTAATTTGGCGCATCTTCAGTGCATTTTCTTCTACTTTAGTGCTCTATCAGCGCTATTCCCACTCAGCGCATCATTTGCACATCTCCTCTGCATTTTGCCAAGAACGACCTCATCGACTCCACATTACTAAGGGGTGGACCTGTTTTCAGTTCGATTTGCATCTTTTCTAAGCCGTGAAAAGCCTGTTGTTGGGCTACACTATAAGCCTGGAACTCAACGCTACTCTAGATATTCTGAATTGAGAAAGCTCTCTTGATGGGAAGCAAAACATCTTCAAAGTTGGAAAACAATGTCCAGTGGGTTTTTTTTAACCTTTTTTTGGAATGCCACTGGACCCTCTTTTGGGGAAGACTACTGTAATCATCCCTTCAGGCAATCTGCTCTATAAACATTCCTTCCTTTCTCTGCACCCTTTCTGTCCCTTCCCTCCCTAGCTTGCGCAGTCTAGTCTAGTCTACCGGGTTTTTTATTTTTATTTTTTGGAAAGGGGAACTACTCTTACCCTTTCCTAGGTTACTCATCCAAGCAAATTGTCAATTCTCAGCATCAAAGTCTTCTGCCAGGGCCCAAGCGCCAAAGATCTTATTTCGTTCATGTTAAAATCTGTATCTCTGCTTTTGTCTCCTTGAACCCCAGTTGGCCTCGGCAGATGGCCGCTAACACTGAGCCTGGTTCTGCTGGAGGTTTCTTCCTGTTAAAAGGGGTGTTCCTCTCCACTGTCGCTACAAACATGCTGGGTGTGAGGGATTGCTTTCGAGTCGAGGCATTTATCTGGTTTTCCTTTGATAGGAAAATGTTTTACCAATCTGTTAGGGTTGGTTGTATAAATTAATTGAACTAAATCAAAATGTTGAATTCTGTTAATACTAAGAAAAGAAACTTGAAGATGAGAACCAGTGTATTAGATGCTTTTCTCTCCTCACTCATTAACACCTGCAGCTCATTATACTGAAGACCCGCAGTGAAATGTGCAGACTGATTCAGAATGAGGGGTAAAGCAACAAGGACAGAATTTAAAATTTAGATTCTGTGCTTGGAGGAACATCAGCAGCTAAATTTGTGAGTTAATGTATTATTTTTAATTTATTTTTCTTTTGCTGAATAAAACCTGGAAAAAAAGATTTGGGAAAAGCATATTATTTATGGAATGTTCACATTTCACGAACACTCCTACCTTGACTGAATGTACTGTAAGAAAGCAGTCAATATTTTAGTGTTAGTCAGCACCAGTCAGTTTCTGGTGGCTAAGCTCCCCTTAGCTGCAGAGGTTTTTCCTTTTTTAGTGAAGCCAATATTTTATATTTAGGGTGAAAAATCAGTAAAACTTCAGATCGATATCTTCTGAAAAAGTGCTCTCCTGCTGCCTCTGGAGTCTTGCTGATCCTTTCAGAGGCTCTTGGTGGTGGGGGGACTTTTTTTCTTTCCACTTTTTTATGGGAATGCAGATTTCCAAGATGTCTTTGAAAAACAAATAGCTTAAGAGTCTGAAGTTTGCAATTTTGAGTCATTAAAAAGATGATGCCATCAGGGCTCTCACTGGGATTTTTTGTCAGTATAAGTGGGCTGAAGAAAAGCAACTAAAAATGTGCCTCTTCTTTCTTTCTTAACCTCTTACAAGCATGGACTTAATTTAGTGAGTGGGTGGACATGTCCCTGCACCTTTTACTGTCCAAAAACAGTGTTACACTACAGTACACAGACAATCGTCGAGCACTAGGACCAAGGGTGTAACTTTGTGATGAAAGTTGGTGGAACACTATGGCTGATGAACCTACAGTTACTCGACACAAACGCTTTAATAGGTTTTGCATTTTCCAAAATTCAACTCAAACATATATTCATTAAATACTTTCCTATTGTTGAGAACACATGAGTCGAAATATACAGATATATTTATGGGTAGTTAAACATTAATGTATAAAAAAGGATGAAATCAGCTGATTCTGATGCCAACAGTAATATAGTATGCCTCCCTAGTATGGACACTATTTCAGTTTCATTCATCCATCCATCTGTCCGTCCAGAAACATGTTGGTTGATTGGACGTTTTCCCTTTCAGCTACATCAGTGATCATCCTTCTTCAAAAGCAGCAAAATCTAATTCAGAAATTTGTCCCACATATTGCTGAGAGCCAAAGTCTATGAATTGAAATTATTGGTGGGGATATGTCTCCACCAGGCCAAAGTTGGTGGGGACATGTCGTCAACAGTCCTTCAGGAAGTTAACGCCTGTGACTAGGACCAAGTGGAAGCTCAAACTGAAGCCGGCTTCCCTGAGTTTAGGCTGTCCACAAGCTCCTGATCGGCCCTCCATTTTTTTTTTTTCTTGTATGATTGGCTGTCAACGCTGTAACTCCTGAGAAGTTCAGGTTACAAACATCTGATGCGCCACTGAATCTGGTCTGTGATTGGATGGTCACAGAGCTGCTGATGTCCAACACGCTACCAGAACTAGAATTGTAGGGTCGCCTGCCTTTATCTCTGCTTTCTGGTATGTTTTGGTTTTTTAGATATCTTAAACGGTCCAGGATTTATGGTCTTGAAAGAGATTGTGGGTCTGCAAAAGACAGAAGTTGGTGAGGGAGTCTGCTACTGTAAATTAGCCATTTTGTCTTCCCTAGGGTGACGTAATGTAGAAGGGTTGTAATATCAGGTGTTTTAATTTACACAAATCTTTGAATCGGTTTCATGTGCATGCATGTGTTTGTATGTTCGTTATTAGATTGCAGCCAGGATGTCTGAAAAAGAGAGACATAAGAGACTTCTTTAAAAGTCAAAATTGAAGTTTCATTCAAGGAACCGTGTAACACGCCTGCTAAAACACTTTCACTGACTCCATAAAGCAACCAATCCACTTCTAGATCCTCCAACACATTTTAAACCTTTCAATAACCTTGTAAGTATATTTGTTTTATTAAAAGTGCTGATAAATCAAATGTATTGTCGTATATTATTATCAAAAAAGGAAAAATATACAATTTATGAATGGGATTTTATATATCCAAGCTCATAATAATTGTAAAACTGTGTTTTTAATGGATTGTTGCACCTCAAATTTGTTGTTGTCATGTATTCTTATATTTTGTCAGGAGAGGGAAAGAGAAAGTGGAGGAAACAAGCACAGAAGAACAACAAAAAGATATATAGATTTTTATATATATATATATATATATATATATATATATATAAATGTGAAACTCCCAACTTCTGAAATCAAAATTTGGTCCATTGTTAGAAGAAACTAAACAGACTTTCAGCCAGTTCAGTTTGACAGAGCAGCCATTTAGGAACCCTTTCCAACCTCCCAGTGGCCACTCCAGCCCTGCCTTCATGGGCTGCTCTCTCTGTCTGCTGAAGGGGGCGTCTGTGTTCACCTGTGTTTGAGTGCACATGACAGCTGAGTCAATGACTGAGTTAGAAACGTGCTGGGTGGGGTTTTCGTAGCGCTGACTCCAGTCCAGCTTTCTCAAATTTATGCAAATAAGGATTTTAGAGTTACTTGGAAAACTTTCCGTGGAACGGGCTGAAATGTGAAACTGCTAACAGCATCAAGAGAAACTCAGCATTGGATCTAAAAGTTAGGTTTTGATTTGTGCCTAATCACACTGTTTTTATTGGATTTGTATTTGTCTTGGTAAGCAGAAAATGTTTAGACGGTTTCATCTTGATGAAACTTTGAAGGCAATTCAACTTCTGACAAAGTTGTTTGTTCCACCAGGAAAATGGAAATACTGATGAAGGTGATGATGATGGAATATACAAATATCACACTTTTTCTGGGGAGACAGGGTATGAGATGCTGTGGGGTTTTTTTTTTTTTTTTTTTCAACATTTTATAAGAGTCCTATTTAGCTACATCCCAAACATTGGGGCAAATATAAAATTCACTTAATTTGTCCATTTAGAAAATGAGTTTTTTTCAGATTTTTTATTTTTATTTTTTCTGGAAATGTAGATATAATTTTGGTAAAGGACCACACAAAAATTGGTGTGTGAGACAACAGACAGATTACCTGAAGCAGTGAGAAAGTCGTCTGCTACACCTTTAAGGTGTCAGACCCAGTCTAGAAAAAAACCACAGTCTATGGTTAATGTTGTTTTTCCCTTCCTTATATGTATGAGGAACATGCGTAGGTAGGTTTGTTTTCCATTTTTGTTCATGTAAGTCCAGGAGTCTGTAAATCCTGCCTCTTCTGGGAAGCAGGGTGTAGGAGTGAAAGGCAGGAATCAAACCTCAGACATATGGTTATGTGGGAAGAAAAGTACAAGTTTTATTAAAAACTTTCATAGATCACATGTAGTGAGACCTTCAGTTGGCAACACGCGTACATTTCTTTAAACGGTGTTTCATGTTGGAGATATCAAATCTTAAAGACTTCTAGCTTTGGTTGAGAAATCGTGGAATCCAATAGATTTTAGCTTTTAACTCTGACAGGAAACAATAAGTCTGATGGTTTCAGAGTTAGTCACTAATTTCAAAGTTTATTTTTCCATGATGCCATTGATCACAAAATAAAATTTAAACTTGTCACTTCTAAATAATTTAATCGACCCAAACATTTGGCTGGCTAACCTGAGCAAGAAGGGTGATTTTAAGGAAAATTGAATACATTTTGTTGTTTATTTCATAGTCCGCTCCAGCAATCAGATATTGCATTTAACCTACCAGAATGGTAGGTTAAATACGGATGTGAGATTTATCTTAAAAAAGAAATAACAGTATTTTAGAACCAAATATCTTCAGGTTTTTTGAGATTTTTCTTTTAACATAGCTGGGTAATTATGTGATGGACCGACATGTGTGTATGTATAGGTATGTATTTGTTTGTATATATACGTTGTTATATGTAAACATGTTTTTCAACAGCTTCCTTTCTTTGAGACGATGTTGACCATCTAGTTTTCTGCTCTAATCCCAGCCTAACTGGCGTACAAACTAGGATCTTGTGAGAGTTGAAATTAATGTATTTCGGGTACAGAAGAGTCAACAACTCATTTGTTCATTAGGGCCGGTTCTACGTCTGCACCATCTGGGATCCTGAAGCCTGCACTTTGGCTTCCAGAGAGCAAAGAAGACACATTTTTAGATGTTTTCTCCACCTATGGTGCATGCATGCAGAGCTGAAGTAATAGCGTGGAGGTTTTCAAATAGA
The DNA here is from genome assembly GCF_000732505.1 of Cyprinodon variegatus. Classification (NCBI taxonomy): domain Eukaryota; kingdom Metazoa; phylum Chordata; class Actinopteri; order Cyprinodontiformes; family Cyprinodontidae; genus Cyprinodon; species Cyprinodon variegatus. The sequence goes on along the minus strand of NW_015151156.1, from coordinate 366,458 downwards.
CAAAATAAGTTTTAATGAAGTCAAACATTGTGTATTAATAGAACTCTCTTTAGTCTCAACTTTCAAATTTGTCAGCAATTTAAAAACAGAGCAGGAAGATAAAAAGTTTAAGAGGGTATTTAATTCAATCTTTTTCAAAATTACATTTTTCTTTTGAATGAGCTTGAATGTTTGTCTTATTTTTCTGGAAACAATCGGTTAATTATGGGAATCAATGGCAGGAGCTCCAGCTGACATGATTTCTCAGAGGACAGTTACTGTACACCCGGGCACTGATGTTGGAAACTAACAGCTGTTTGCTGAACTGTTGCCATGGAGCTGGGAGTATTTATGGATGCAAATGTGTTTGTGTACCTGGCTGCAGTCCATCACCTCCCCCGTCATGGCTGACAGACACCTACAGGAGCTGAGCTTCATTGTTTCTCATGTCGAACGCGCTGCTGCCAAACAATACAAGCAGCTGCCAGCGTGGCTTGAAAGAAACATTAACTGCATGGAGATCAGCAGCTCCAGCATCAAGGTGGATGTTTGTTTCCACAGGGACAATGATGGCTTTACTCTGGTCAGATGAAGAAACCTCTTTAGCTAGTCTTATTCTCACCTTTCTGCTGTCTTAAAATAGCGTTCTTTAACAGCAAGGAAGCTTTTCTAGTTATTATCCATCTAAAAGCTGCAAAAGAAAGCTGATTAGTTTTAGGTTTATATTTAGGTACGGTAATAAACTGAACAGCTAACCAAGTTTCAGTCTAATTATTCCATCAGCACTGCTGAAGCTGTGAAGAACGTAAGTCCCTCCACCAATCTAATTAAGATAAATCTCTAAAGAGTTGTAGACGTGCTGTTAATCCTTCTCCTCTTGTGTTGTCTCTAAAAAGAAGCCAACAAGCATAACTTTGCTTTAAAAATGCAGGAAACTGCGGCTAAGAGTGCTACGTACAGCTCAAAGGTGTTTCTCAGACCATGGGGAAGTTCTGGGGCTGGAGTTTCAGCCAAAAAGCAGAAAGCTTCACAGTTTCCAAAATGGTTCGAAAATTTCAAGGGAAGCTACAGAATGACTTCGACAGTGCATGATCATATTTTGGTCAGATTAGACAGCAGGTGGGTGTGAACGTATCTGCATCATCCTAGTGAACTATGCTCACCCAAATTATATCCTTTCACTAAAAGATTTCATCCGTTTTTCTCTTAAATGCTACAAATAAGAGTCTCCAAGTCTGTTATATCTCCAATAATGGAAGGGCATGGACAATTATATGTTTGGAAACTAGAAGGTTCTGCTGCTTGAGGCTGGAGGATTTATTTAAGAGACAAAAGCTTTTTAAATAAAGTTTTAGAAGTGAAATCTTGTTTTCTCAGAGTGGCTAAAGGTCTTTCAATGAGTGATACGGGGGCCTGCAGCAGTTCCTGAAACTTATTCAGAGCCAGATGAGGGTCCCAGTGTTGAAACGCATCCGACCTTGTTGTGGTACGAAATGCATTCAGCCGTCTGTCCTCCATTACTATAGCCCCGTTCTCCTCACCTCCTTAATCATGGAAGTAAGAGCCATTAAAGTAATCTTACCTGAACATTTCAGGATGGATTACGCACGGCTGATTAAGTTTAGTTTATTTTGAACATGCATACATATTTTTTGATAGTAGTGGAGATGAGAGGTGCAGATGCCATACATCCGCTTTAACAAACCCAGTGTCATTTCAGCCAGGCATGCACCGTGTTTTTTTTTTTTTTTTTTTTTGGCCTTCTCGGCCGATTTTCCAGTGGTGCGAGAATCTTTTGGATCAAGTTTCAGCCTCATTGTGCGTCCTGATTTGATTTGTCAGAGGCTACGTTCACACTGGAGGCCTTAATGCTCAATTCTGATTTTTTTTTTTCTTTTTTTGTGAACTACAATTCTTTTGCACAGTTGTTCACATTTCCGAATATATGCAACTTCTATTTGATCTCCTGTGTGAACTGCATTCACGCAACTTGTCCCGCATGCACAACAGAGGACGCAATGACGTCACGAGCGAGCGTGCTCTATATTTACAGACGTAAACATGGATGGTAGTGGTGGAGTGCATCTAGTCATCTTTCACTTTCCCCTCAGAAGTTTTGCAGCAGGTCCAGCAGATTCTGCAACAGTTTTTTTTTTTTTCCATACTGCCATAAGACTGCTGAACAAACGGTTTACATTTGATCACTGCTGCACTTTATGAAAAGGAAATGTTAATTTCATTGCTCTGCTGCTCATTTACTGTCTGAAAGTTGTCTAAGTAGCCAAGTGGACTGGGTCGCATTTGAGAAAATCGGATCATTGTAATTAAGACTGCCATTAAAAGATCAGATAAAGGTTGCATATGGGCAAAAAATCGGAATGTTCATCTATAAAAAATGGTCAAAGAAATTTGTATATTATTAGTTGTATAAACATTTCCTTTAGTGGTAATAAAATAATTTCAAATATGAAACTGAAGCCTTAAAAATTTAAAAAGGGGAGGGTTGGGAAAGTCTATCACGATTATGTTTCCAAGAAAAGCAAAGGGGTTATGACTCTAATAAATAAACTTCATTATTTCTTAATACCAGAGTTTAAAGACATAGAGTGGTGAATAATATGTATCCAGGAAATGTATAGGTCCCAAGTAGGAAAAAAAAACATATTTTTTATTCTATAACATGCTGGGCAATTTTGAAGGCCACATTATGCATGGAGGAGATCATGTTTCAGATGATCATAGAGACAGAAGCGAAATCAGTGTCAGCTCTAGTAGTAAAACTAAATCAGCAACAGTCTTCTTTAAATAAGAAATTGGGTTGGTGGATCTTTGGAGACTAACACACCCTTTGCAAATAGAATATAAATTTTATTCATATGCCTACAAAAGTTATTCATGCATTGGGTTTTTTTAGATATCTGGTATGGGTGTTAATTTAGAGGTTGACTGTGTAATAGACATAATGACCCTAACAGACCATGCCCCTGTAGAGTTGCATACAAACTTACAAGGTGAAACAAGGAGATGGAGACTAAACTTCAGTATTTTGCAGGATGAACAATTTACAACAACACTTTTTTTAATGTAAATTTTGGGTCTACAGACAGATCAGCCACAATGTGGGATGCTCACAAGGTTTACATTAGGGTTAAACGTTTGAGTTATACCACAATGAAAACAAAAGAGGGTAAAGAAAAAAAATTAGGATTATTGAAAAAGAGATCAACACATTTGAAAAATTGAAAGAAAACTGAGAATTTACCTTTTATGAAATTTACTATCGACCCCCCCCCCCCCAGAACTATGCACATTTCATTAAGAACCAGTTTTTTTTTGAGAATAGTGAAAAAACAGGAAGACTTAGGCTCGATGACTGAAAATGTGATCGTAGCAATTAAAGAAGACACACTGATATCATGTTCCGATATTAACAGTTTTCCAAAGGATCTTTATACATCTAAAAATGCAGCTACTACAGAAGAATTGCAAAACTTTTTTGACTAATTAAAAATACCACAAATTTCTCCGGAATGAAACTGTAGATTGCAGGCACCCATAACTGAGGGTGAAATGAAAACAGGAAAACCGCCTGGTATAGATGGCTTTACAGCCAAACACGATCACAAATTTGGAGAAATATTTGCACCAATTCTAACTGATGTGAATCAATAAGCCTTTGAATGTGGTGCACTCCCTTAAATCTTCAATCAGGCTGTAATTACTCTCTCACCAAAGGAGGGAAAAGATCCAACAGATCCAGTTAATTACCGTCCAATAAGTCTGATAAATATTGATTGCAAAATATTATCAAAAACTTTAGTGACATGATTGGAGACAGGGTTGCTGCCGACTGTTCATAATGACCAGGTGGGCCTTATTAGGCTTCAGTCTTCAGCTGACAATATGCAGAGATTATTGCATATTTTATTGGAAAATGGAAACAACACAAATCCCATGGTAGCAAATATGATGGTGGGTCACTAAACTGTATTCTGGTCCAAAGGCTGCCGTTTTCCCTAATGGAATGTTTTCCTAATTTTTAGCATCCCCAGGTTTATATGCTAGGGTTGTCATCTTTGTCTGCTTTTGTTCAATATTTTTTTGAAACCATTGAGTACTAAAATGAGGGAAAATGCCAAAATTAGGGTGAACGGATGGGGAAGGGAATACAAACTATTTATGCATGCACATGATATTTTGGTGTTATGTCAAGAACCTCGATCACAACACCGTTAGAAGTGATTGATGACTTCTCTAAACTGTCAGGTTACAAAATTAATTGGCATAAATCAGAGGCAATGCCTGTTACTAAACTGTAATTCAAATTTATTATATTCTTTTTATTCTAAATTGTTATAAAAGGGAATGAAATGTTTAGGAATAGCACTTAATCTGGATATTAATGTAATTATGGTAAAATACTATAGAAAAATTAGCTTATTAAGATTAATTCTAATTTGGAGAACTGGGGCAAAATAAATACAATAAAGAGGGTCATGGCTTCTTTGATCAGCTATTATACTGGTATGGTGCCAATCTGTATTCCAACAAAAAAGGCGGGTTTGCCTTACCTAATAAAACACAGCAACATTTAATTTGAAATGTCTAAGATGTGTAAGCCTTGGTCAGAAACTAAATCCGATTTAGACTGGGTTTTAACTTCACCTCTCCGTTCACTCCTATTGAGATACTAAATCAAAAGATGGACAATAAAGGGAATAAAAGGGATAACCTCCAATTAAAAATTCTCAAAAATGGTACGACAAGTGGTTCACAAAAGACGTACCCTCTCATTTATCTTAAGAGGTATGCATCCCTGTGGAACAATCCTAAAATCAAAAAGGCAAATTATTAGTCTCAATAGCTGAAGGAAAGTATATGGATACTTTAAAAGAGACATTATCATAAAATGATTTAAAAGAAGAGTTTAAATTGGAGGAATGTGGTGACTTTTAGAACTAAGAGATTGTTTGAAAGATAAAAACAAATTTTCACCAGGTGAAAAACCTACCATCTTTACTTAGTAAAGCATCAAAATAGTATAATGTATGTATAATGTATTAAAAGCTATAAACCCAAAAGTCTCAAAAGTCCCAAAAGTCTCAAAATAATATAGGAAAGAGATTTAGGATGCAGGGATTTGGGGAACATGGGATTTTATCATTTCTGGAACTGGGTGTTATGGTAGCCAAATGTAAATTCATTACCTGTGCCTGTTTTATTTTAACATTATGGAAAGAACCACAGACTCTCAAAACATTGAAAGAGAGAATGACTTGAAAATGCAGCTTATGATAAAATGCTGGGAAGACTGAATAGCAATTGTGAGGCTGTGACTGGATTAATGTATCCTTTAAAATGTGAAATGGTCAATTTATTATTTCTATTTGCATACCTCGCTGTTTTTATTTACTTTCTTATACGTTTATAAAACAAAAGAAAAAACTTTTTAAACAAAGTAAATTCAAATGAAACTTGAAGAGTGGTGCTGAGGGCTCCCCTCGTTGCTGTTCCACAGAAAGTGAGGAAATCACCATAGCAACCAATGAGTTATTCACACTCTTCTATTACTGAGCTGCTTCTTCCTCCTCATATTAATTTACCAATAATGAACTTCTATAATAGGCTAAAGGAAGGAAGTTAGTCTGTGAACCATTTTCAGGCAGCAGCTGCTCCCTTTTAAAACTTCTAGTTTTTAATCACATTCTTTTTTTTCCTCTAAATTTCTATTCCTATCATTTCTATTTCTTGTGCATGTTCAATGACTCTATAGTCTAATAAACGTAGTAGTGTCAGTGTTGGGAGATCAATGGCTTCTGTCTTCTCCTCCTGGACGATAACAATGATATATTAACTTATCTTAATATGTTCATTTTCTGTTTAAAACTGCTGGCTGGTGCGTCAAACAATTTTGCTGAAATGATCTGCAGAGGAACAAGAAGCCTAATTTCCTCAGAGCTGCAGATTTTCCCCTTCCTCCTAAAACGTTTTAGATCACAGCATCTCCACAGCTCCTTTTTATTCACGTTCTCCACATCTGAATTGTGCTGCTTTATTCCTGCTGCTGCCTGGTTACTGCAGCTCTTCATCAGTCTGCCTTGTGAGCAAGACTCCAGTCTTTTGTTTTATCCTCTTTGTGAGTCTCTGCTCATTACGCATCTCTGACAGGAGTTTTTTTTTAAGTGTCTCATCTTTTATCTCCTTGTTTTGTTAGCATCATGCAGAAATTTAGGATCACAAAATGTTCTTTTATTTGTTTACTACCTTGTTTTAATCTGTAGATGACCCTTTATTCATCTGTAGATAATATTTAAGACATATTCTTCCAGGTGTTACAGAATGCTGACACAAAATTAATTTAAAAAATCATGTATCACCTTTTCTTTTTTATTGCTGCAAATTAGATGTTCAGTTATTATATTTTCTCTCTTATGCATCTTAATTTCCTCCCTGTTTCTGTATTCTTTCCAACTCAGACTGTTTGGAGAAGCTTTTTTTTCCAACCTGAAATGTGAATTCCTAAGAAGCAGTTTTTTTCCTCTCTGAGAGGAAGGTGGGCACATCTCATGAATACATTTTGATTAGAAAGCTGCAAAGTCCTGCTTTAGGATGAAAGTTTGTGCAACGAAAAGAGTTTGATTCTTCAGGAGGTGATCTTATTTTGGACAGAGGCAGGCTTGCACAGCTGAGAGGATGGAGGTTCTCTATATTGAGTATGTTGCTGTTCTGTTACTGCTCATCCTCCGTAGCCCACGGCTTAAAGGTATCGCAAAAGTATCCAAGCCCCTTGAAATTTTTATTTTTTTTAGTCTTATGACCCTAAACATCAGTATGTTAAATTTGTTATATGATAAAGCTTTAAAATGCTTTCAAATGCCGGCTATACTATTTGTTTGGTGGTGGGGGGGGGGGTTCACAACACAGATAAAAGACATTGATTATTGCAAAATCTGTGTTTGTTGCTCTTAATTTCTTCCATCGCTCTGTGAGGCAGGTTCAAGGATGACCATTTTTAGAAGACCTGTAATAAAATCTGACGGTGTCAGATATTTAGAAAATGCTACAACCTACATCAGCCAGTAGAAATGCAGCGGCTGTTTGTGATGTATCACATAAAGATCCAATTAAAGGTGGATGAAAAGAGGGATTTGTTTCCAGGATTTTGTATGATCCACAGTGGAGAAACGTGTGAAACCCAGCAGCAGGAATATCATCAATCAGGTGAAAAATCTTAGCAGTAACTGCTTAATAAATGTAACTTTGCCTCTCTTAACATGTAACGATGAAAGAAAAATATAAATATTATTGTCAGTAATGTAAATATAGGGGTATAGATGATTTAATAATTTATCCTCTATGACAGGGGCATCTGCAACCTTTCATATCCAAAAATACATTTTGCCCTGAGTCCAGCTAAGTATACGTTTTTTAAAACCACCAAATATTACATTACTTTTTAATAAAACAAAACATATTTTTTTTTATTTATAAATGTCTGTCATTGGAAATCTGTTTCCTTCTAAAAAAAAAAAATCTAATCTTTTTTTAGCTTTTAAAATAAGGAAAAACATAAAATGACTTGTAAAATGACTGAATCCATGATTCAGCTTTACATTGATGTAAAAAATGACAAAAAAAATGCTAAAAACATATTTCTGTTTTTCTTTTTAATCTCATTCTCTTGTGTAAATTCACACCCACTATTCTTCATTAAAAAACACTAAAGCTTCTTAGTGTGGCATTTGTTATTATAATGCATTACTTAGTTCTTTATATCATTTTTAGCTACTATTAAGAGGCATTGAAGAGGATCTGTAGAGCCACATGCAGCTCTGGAGCTGCAGGTTGCAGACCCCTGCTTTTTGAGCATCATCTGGCAGAAGAGCTTATATAAGAGTTTTGGCAGAAGAGCAGCAGGAGATGCTCCACAGGTCCTAAATGAGGCTGTCTAAATAAGAGAAGAAGTCGTCCAAAATGGTTAAACATGGCTGCAAAGAGATGTGTCCGCATTGACTCGCCCAGGCTGAGCATCCATCACAAACCTGTGACAAATTTCATCCTTCTTCTCTTACTGTGTGGCCTCGACCAAGATGGACTTTGATTTGCATAATAAATATGGGAGCATGCACAATAAATACGAGTCAATAGGAATAGAAGCGTACTGGTGACATCATCACATTCAAAGCTTGTCTGGATCTGAATTTCACCTCCTGTTAATAGTCTCTAGATAATTTCTGACTTTTTAAGGAGGTTTCAACAGGGTCCTGTACAGGAAAAAAAGGCAGCTTGGCCCTGCTTAAACAGACATTTTTAACACTGCTCCAACTTTAAAACGTCAACCATCTTCCAGTGCTTAAGAAGACGCATGTTACATGTTTAAATGATTATCAGCACCTGGCACATGAATCCTGTTAAACATTTAGATGAGGGAAAACCTAAAGAATGGCTCTTATTGATTATGGCTCTGCTTCTAAATTGCTTGTTCCTGTGAGGCTTATAAACTGGAAATGCTTCGATTATTAACCCAAGACTTCAAAGGCTTAAGGTTAACAGTTGCTTCTCAGATTAACTCACTGTAAGGGTTGGTTTGCTAGCCTAGTAAACTAGCCTCATCCGCCAGCAGCCGAAATAATTTTTGCCTGCGAGTGGTCTAGCCTTGATCAAGTCCCCAGGCCCTAAAACTGGTGGGCCAATCACAACCCAGAGATGTGTTTTGATTTTTGGATGCAAAGCGGGCGGGGTTTTGATGGCAGGACGACAAAGCTTTGCGACGCTGGAGAAAACACAACAAGATGGCAGCAGCAGCTTTCAATGGAGCGCTCCACTCAAAGTGAAAAGTTGTCTTTTCTATTGCTTCTGTCCAAAAAAATTAAGTTTTAAGGTCATTTGAGACGAGAATATTATACTTTAAAGTGTCACTATATGGTCCATTTACCGATTTAATGCGTAATAAAAAAAAAAAAAACTATTTCTGAAATTGAGAGGACCGCGGCAACCAGCAGATCTCCGAGGCTAACGGCAGCCAGGGCTAACGGCAGCCCGTTTGCAGCGGCCCTCTCTCTGTATAGTCGTGTGTTGGCTCTGATGGCGATATTTGGCTCAGCTATGGAATCAGTTTTGGAAGGATTAGAGTTGTGGTTTTAATTGAAACATGATCAGGAAGAGGCTCTACGCTTATTCATGTTTAAGAAGGACGTATTCACCGTTTTACTGAGAGACTGTTTGTTTACAATCCCCCACCAGTTTTCTGTCGTGCTTACTACGCGACAGTCGGGTGCGCTCATTGATCAGAGCGTTGGCCAATAGGCACAGATAGCGGTTGTTCTCATCAACAATCTTCCGATGTCTCATTCATCAGGGCCAGACTAAATTACACACTTAATCTCACATTTAGTCTGGTTAATCAGGCTATTGGTTTGCCACACGGCTGTATTTTGTTCTTGTTACAGAACTGAGGTGTAAAATGTGATGTTTTGGAGTAAGGAAAATCAATTGGTTCTGAAAGCCTCACAAAAAAATGTAATTGGTGTTAAAATTTGAACACCAGTGCGATTATTTCTAAAAGTCTTACCAAGGACATTTCTTGTTGAGTAAACTGAAAGATTTTATTAGCAATAAAAGCAGATTCTGTTCAATTTCTACCACTGTGCAACAGAAAGCCATCTGATAAATTCTACCACAGTGCGGTTTAGGAACCTTTCTGCTAAAGTTAGGAAACTTTTAAAGCGAGCGGTCCGCTCTGCCTGGTGGATTATTGGTGAGGATTTACCGTATAAGTCCTGGAGGAGTCCTTTGCTCCCAGGTTTAAGCCACTATTATTTGCATCCTGCCAGGTCCTGAGTTCCCTGCTTCTGTTGAGCAAATAAAAGCGGAGACATTGCTTCTTTCCTCGAGCTGTGATGACTAAACACAGACTTTATGACGATAGCAAAAAGCGTTTTTTGGCGCTCTTTTTTTCATTGTTTTAGTTGTTTGTTTATTTTCCTTTTGTGAGGCCCTCTTGACGTATTTGATTGCTTGGCTGTTGTCTCCTTGTCTGGGCGAATTTCAAACCGTACTCGGCTACTAACATCTTTTAAATGTGATTATTTGGCAAATAAGATAAAACTGAGTTCAGATGAGTCTGAAGAGGAACTTTAGGTTTTTTAATGACTCATGTTATTTAGAAGTGGGGTCAGAGCTTGCTATAAAACACTTGAGGCTGCAGTCAAGTTGCTGCAGATTGAGATATATGAAGGTAAAACAAGCAGTAAGCACAGAACTACTACAGTCTGATCCATTTAGATCCAAACTGAATGAAATGCTCCAGACACAAACCGAAGTTCTTGCTCTGGGACCTTTTTTGTTTGGTGGAAAAAGGGGCAAACTGTGCGAAAAAAAACACTCAGGCTCTGAACAGCCTCACTGCTAACTCTTTGGTACATTACCTGGCATGCTGACCCAGGTTGCTTGTGGCATTGGATGAGGAACCGGTACGGCGACGGGCGGCACCAGAGTCTGAGGAGGGCAGATCTGCGGATGGGGCTGCGCCGCTGGAGGTCCTGGCGGATATCCGCCGGGCTGGGTTTCGAGCGGCTCCATCTCCACCGTCCGCAGACACTGTTCTCTGAGCCGGTCCTCTTGGCGTCTCTTCAGGCGGCGCTGCAGAAAGCTGCAGAAGCAGCACAGCATGGTGATGAGGGCCCAGACCAACCAGAAGCCAGCGAAACAGGCCAGAAAGGTGTAGGTTCCCTGTGACATCACCATGGCGGTGATGGAAAAAAGCACCGGCTTCTTCCCTCAAGGAACAAATGTCCTTTTTTTTTTTTTTTAGGGAATGAAAAATGTTTCTTATACAGTTGATGGATCTAAAAACATCTAGAAAAAGAAAACAAAAAATCTTCACGGTAATGAAAGCTGAGATTGTCTGGAATTAAAAGACTGTCCTCTTCCAAGTTAATAGAGCTTTCTATAGAGAGAAGCACACACTGAACGTCACATGTTTAACATCCAAAATGAGTCAAAGTATTGTTAAACATAGAAGCAAAACTCTGTGATGGATAGCTAGGGCTAAAAATGTTTTTTTTCACAGTATTGCTTTGTTTACAGCAGGTCCTTCTTATTTTTATTTTCTCATAAATCCGCTCTGCTTTTCCAAAGAATTGGACAAAATCCGGGTTCTCATCCTCCAACATCCACTTAAAGCCCCCATGGAGCTCCACAGGTTTCACACGACTAAAAACATTTTCCTGTTGGAGAAAAAAACAAACTGCGTCCTTTCAGGACTGTGATCTTTGGACGGTCGAACGGAGGTGACATCCAATCAGAAGCGCCAGAATCCACAGAAGTGAGGGCTTCATCCGCACGCAACCAAACAGCTGGTCCCTTCGGGGGTCCCTGCACACCGTCGGGAGGCTGAATTTCTGCCCCTTAGATCCCAACAGGACTCCTTGTTCTCCCACTGCTCTGCGAAGAGAAACACAAGGAGAGCAAACCGTCACCAGGACAAACACAGACAACATTTCTGACACAGCGAGGAGTAAAAACAGCGCAGAGGCTGAGCGTTTATGGATTTTAGCTGCCAACCTGAGCTGCAGATAAAATATTCATAGTGAAGGTGATGGTGGGAAACCTACATGCTAAATTCATTTATCAGGAACTGCTTTTTAGGTCTCAAAAAAGATATTAATTCCAACAAGGGCAGCACAGCCACCTTGAAGCAAGAAGTTTGTGTGTTTATTCCTTTATATTGTTTTTTGTTCCCGAGTCTCTGTTCTACTGTAATGGATCTGTTCAGGCTGCAAGACTAAGGGTGGATAAACTGATATTGCAGTCAAAAAACAAAAAAGTGTTTCTATGAAACGACAACACATCCTTATATGTCAGGTCTGTTTTTCTACACTGATGCACAGACTTCTTTCTTCACTTTAATGTCAACAACCCCAAACAGACAGACTGTAACGAGGCTGCGGACCTCCATCTGTCCAGAGCTGACCTTCTGTGGAGTCGTCTGCATCAACATTTGTTCAGATATATTTACACCAATGTCTTCATGTCGGTGTCTGGTTGCTGGCAAGGATTCAGCAGATGTTTATCTCTCTAAAAAATGTTGTTTAAAGGCATACTGCCAAAACACAGATATTCACAGTCGCTGTGTTTATAAAACTGTAAGCATTCATTTTAACAAACAGAAACCTTACAATGGCAGATATTTCTCTTTTCCTCCCTTTATGGTGATAACTATAGGCAACACCAAACAATAATGCATTCAGAAAACACTCGGTAATGTGGGAATGCACAGGATCATGAAAAGCCAGAAACGCAACAAAGTAAAGCATAAAAACTAAGGCTCTGAGTGCAACAGCAAACCTTGAAAGATATGGCTGCCCTCCTGATCTGACAACTTTCCCTTCAGCAGGAAGTTGGTCTGGGTTGACGGGAAGATAGATGAAGTAAAATATAAGATAATCCCTTAAAAGGTTTCTAATAACACTAAAGACTTAAACCTGTGGAAGTAGTTCACCTAGCAGCTAACCATAAACATGCAGATCAAGCTACAATGGAATAGGGCATTCATATAGTGGGGCAAGACTTGGAAATTTGTTTTCCATAAAGAAAAGTGGGAGAATGTGCAGCTTTTATAAAGTAAGTTATAATAAATTAACAATTAGTGTATATAAATAATATATATAATAAATATATAAGTTGTGAAAATGTGACAAATGCTAAATAAGACCCTGTAGGCTTTGTTAATGTGGATACATGACATCTGTTTCTCTGGTTATCTTACCATTAAATCTGATGTTTAGAAAAAAAAAAGTCTGGAATATTCTAATCCCTTCATTCTAAACTCTACTAATTCTGCTAATTGTTTATCATCTAAATCTGCTCTTGCTTAAAAAATGCTTTCATTTTCTTTCTAAATATGTTCCCATTGTCCTGTCACTTCAAATACTCTTAAAGCATCAGTATTTTCCCCATGAAGGCAATAATATATATATTTTTTTTCAACACAGTCAGCTCGGACCAATCTTTGCATCTAAATGAGACATCTTGAGATGTATGATGGTTTCTGGCGCCTAAACCTTGATTGCGCTGATTCTGTTGGGTCCACCGGGTTGTTTGGGTAATCTTTCCACTTGCTTGAATCTCTTTGAGTGTTGTTTTTTTTAAGGAATTGTCTAAATGGTGTGAATTGATCTAATATTTCTTTGTTTTTTAAACTGTTATAAAGATTTCTTGATTGAATCTGTTTGTTGGACTTTCTAGAAAAGGTACCGTTGATTATAATGTAAGAATTCTTACTTTAGATGAATATAAAGGTTTTCCAGCAGATATTTATCATATTGACTCCATTTTGTCTAATGTATCAATGCTATGGGTTTTTATTATAATAAAGATACCTGCTTAAATGTACTGATGTCGGATGTAAAATCATCTTTTTAAAAGCAGTTGTGGAGAAATAGACATAAAATTGTTGCAAGAAGCTGCAGAGATGATCAGTGTGTGCTATTGCTGTTGAATCATTGGAGTGATGAGTACAGGGTTAAGCTGAAAACGTGACATTTCCTCAATCTGAAGCTCCGTATCAATCCAACTGAAGTGTTTTTCCCTCTCTGGGCTGGACTCTCTGACTGTATTACACATGCATTTATAGCAGCAGTGGAAGTGTTCTTGTCATTACCCACCCCTGCAGAATCCCTGTGGACCTGCATCGCGGTGCCGCTGTAATTTAAAAAATTGTGACTCATCCTGAGTCCGGAGCGCCGCTGGTATTTCAATCTGTAGGTGCTGATGTGGAACAGGGCTTCTGTTTATTTCCCACGCAACCCGCGGCGCTCTACACTCGTAAACCTACACATGTACAGGAAAAACACAGCTACGCTGTGTGCTCAGGTTATTTATATCAGGCTTGTTTCCCCCCAACCTCATCTGCTGGATCTCAGGTGAACTCAAGGGAGTAATGAGGACCTGATTTGTCTGAGATATAGAAGCACTTAAAGGGTGTGACATGAGTGGGTGTTTCATGTCATACTAGATTGCAATGGCAGGACTTTTTTACTTGGAATTAAAATCATTTTAAAATCATCTGGCTTTTACAGATCAGCATCTTTAACATTTAAATTATTTTTGGGATTTTTTTTTCCCTTAATCCATCCTTTACCCTGAATACACTGAATCAGAGGAGAAGGGTCGACTTAAGCATTAAGAATAAGGAACAAAGCCTCTTTGAAATAAAAACCTTCAGCCCCAAGAAGCACATATCCTCTACTCTACTTAATAATAGGAGCTTGAGGTGCTTTTCTACATGTGCATTATTTTTCCCATTAGATCCACCAACACTGTTTGTTGTAGAAAAAAAATCAACATTAGTCTGATCTGATATAAGGACACAGGTCTCGTTTTTGAGCCCTGGTCAAACTTTTAAACATTAGACATGTGTGATGGACAAAATGTCTCTACTTGGATTTTCCTTAAACAGTTTATGTTGATAGTTATGGACACCTGGTGATCATAGATGCAACTTTTTGTTGGATTTTATTTCAATACTGATCCCTTACATCTTTGTCTATCTTACTTTGTGTGGGTGGTGGTGAGATCGCAAAATCACTAAGCTCTACAGAAGTGCAGACCATTTCTCATTTAAACTTTTGTTTTTTTATGACTGCAAATGAAGAAGTTTATTTTGTAGAGAAACTCATCCTGTGTTGCTTTTCCTGGATTATGACAATCTGTACATATCTTTCTCCCTTTGATGGGATGTTTGTTTTTCCCATTCTAAGGGAAAACAGGAAGTCACCGACTTATCAAAAGTTGAAGATGGAATCATTTGAAAAGTAGAATTTGAAAGAATCATAACTGATATGGAAGAAGTGAACATTCATCCATCCATTTACTGTACCTGCTTGATCTATACATGATAATGGTTGGCGAGGGACCTTTCTCCACAGGGTGAGAGACAATAATATCACCGGTCTATCGAAGCAACACAGGATAAACAACTGTGCATGCAGTGAACCAGGCTACATGCGTCTTTTATTGTTTGGGCTCAGGCAGGAAGCCTGAGAACCCACATCTGCAAATTCCATGCAAACACATCTTGCTGCATGGAAACATGGCTGAAAACTGCACCACCATACACCCCCTACTGAGGAGGGTGATGTTTTTGTTTTTTTTTTGGTTTTTTTTGTCCTCCACAGAATAGTTTGCAAATATGCAAACACAATCAATTATACAGCTTTTCACAATGTCAGTCTGTCAGACTGCCGTCAATCTCCAAAGTAATTAACTGTCCTACTAGCCAATGAGCTAAAGCTGGTCTCCATAGTTAAAGCTGACAACCTGTTTGAACAGCATGATGTTTTCTTAGATCATTTAAAACGCTTCTTTGTTTAAATTGAGACTTGAGTAACATTTGTTCTCAGTATGCCAGTTTTTAATGACAAAGTTTGTTGCCATTGCATAGATTTTCAGTTTTATTTGTTTTAAGTAAGGATTCTTTAGGACAGTGCTGCTTTCTCTGCCTCTGAGAGCCAACAATGGCTGCTTTGAATTAGATTCAAAGGTTTTAATACTGAGACAGTCAAAAACAAAAATAAAATAGCCTTTTCTTTGAAGCTGTAAGAAAAAAACGCAAACATCCTGTTCTCCACTTAGCCTGGGTATGCAATGAATTATATTTTCAATCGTTTTTCTGAGCTACAGCTCAAACTGTACGACGAAACCACAGGGTTTAAAAATTTGACAGCTGACGATGTCTGTTTTCACACTGTATGGACCGATGCTCTGATGCGATCTACCTGCTCACACTGTACATCCAGAAACCAGAGAGATGGCGCCAGTTGTTCTCATTAATCTGGAAGAAGAACACCCTTGTTTGCACATGTGCAGTGCGTGAGGTTCTGGTAAATCGGCTCGTAGACACTCGTAGCTCTGCTTCAACAGCAGGATTTGCTCACGAACACCTCATGAGGGCCGACTGGATTTCAAATACTTTTGATTTTCTCCAGACCTTACGAATTCTGATTGGAAGGTGGTGGCAAGAGGCTAATTGCTCTCTCTGTATACTACACAACGCAAACAAACTATGAGGTAGAAATTCTCGCACGACTGGAAAATCGTCAGAAAAAGGGCAAAACATTGCACAGTGTATGCCCCGCCCAAGTCATGGTCCTTAGTAGGAGAATGGACAATAAAAAATAAAGAAAAAACAGATTTCTTAAACTTCTTCCCTGATTTGAGTAACTTGTAATAAAGTTTTTTTCTCATTAAAAAAACCTCCTTGACCTAAACCTTTCTACAAAAAACTTTATTTTAATTTCTTTTTTTATTATTTTTTTTATTGTTTGTTTATTGCTTTGCTAATATCAACATATCTGCCTCCTGCTGGGGAAGTCTGGTTATTTCACTATATTGTTTTATTTTTCGCTCACAATGCTCTTGACAAGATCCATTAAAAAACTAATAGTTCAAGAAAAGGGCATCATCATAGTGTGTACTATCACACTGATTTATTAAATCTCATTTTAATAAAGTTCCTAAAATCACACAGATAAAAACCAGGGAATCGGTGCAGCAACAAATCTTGCTTCTCCAGACTGTTTCCGAAAACAAGAGGTTTTGAAAGCTAAAACTTTTCAGTGATCTCTGTCCTTCTCTGAAGGCTGAAGGACAAAGAACATTGCAGCTGTTTCTCTGAAAGCAGCAGATCCGTCATCAGATTTCAATAACCGTAAAATCCATTCTATTCATAAAGCCACATGTCTAAACTATTGGATAATTTCCTTTTTTTCTTCTTAAAAACAGATTTTTTTTAAGGCTGGCTGACTTCTTTGTATTCCTCCCAGTGTCCTGTTTACAGTCTACTTAATGAGATATTGCTGATGAGAATCTTTCCTCTAGATCAAAAAACCCTTTAATCTCTTAAACTGCTCTTTTTTATGTTTAAAAAAGTTTTACATTTGTTTAAGATTTGCATTGAACAATAATGCAGCAAGTTTACTTTGTAGAATAAAGAATATGTTATTCTTTACTGATAAATGTAGAGTTGGATAACTTTTTTTTTGAGTTTGGTTTGTTCAGAGATGCATTAATCCATAACTGGGTTGAAACACAGCACCTTGACCTTGGTGCCCTCTGCCAGATTTCACCTATGGGGTTCCTAATTGTCACAATTTGCTTATGGATTGTTAAACCAAAAGCAGAGTCCGAGAGGCAGAGGTGAATTTCTTGTGGATTTAATGAAAGTTCACTGAAACACAGAGGAAGGTAATCCAAAAATCCAAATATGAAACAAAGTCCAAACAAACAGGCAAGCAGGAATCCAAAAACCAAAAATGAAAACAAAGTCCAAACAAACAACAAACCGGGAGTCCAAAAATCCAAAAATCAAAACCTGAAAACAAGTCAAAGCGAACCAGAAACCATAGAGACATCAGAGGGATAACTAACACAAGGAGGAAGGCTCAGAGAGACAGTTGGGGGAAGTTAGACAAGGACCCAGCAAAGAAGAACTGAACAGCAAGAGTAGTAGTAGTTTATAGGAGACAGAAACAAAGAGAGGGCTAATGAGCAGACTGGGAGCAGGTGTGCACAGAGCAGGAGAGGAAAAGAGCTAGGGAAAAAAGAACACAAGAGGGCAGCAGAGGGCAACAAATAGAAACCTAGAAAACTGAAAATAACCAGAAAACACAATAAAATAAGAATTAAACCACTAAGACTATTAAACATGGAGCAAAGTAAAACTGAAAACTCAAAAGAGTACCATAATAGAGCCAAGACGGAGAAAGTAACTGAGAAAAAAACAAAGAACACAACAAAATAAGACTTAAACCATAAAAAACTAGAAAACAAGGAACAAAGCAAAACTGAGAATCCAAAGAAAAACATAACAGAACCAGAACTCTAACACTAACAAGAAATGGGGCCCAAACCCCCCTGTGGATTGAGGCCCCATGCACCCTTGGGCCAGCCCTGTCTTTAGCTGTATTAAGGTGATAATAATGTGCAATAAATTCAGCTTCCAGTCAGCCTAGTTGATTTTGAGGATTTTTTTTTTTTGCATTATGTAACCCCCTGAGACGTCTTTCTCTTAACTGTCACCCTGATGCTGAGAACAATCCAGGTCCTTGATCCTCAGCAGCCTCTGGCTGCATGTCTGAGCCATGCAGAGATTATAAAGAGGCTCCTCCAGTATCACAAACCTCCTGCTCCTGTGGAGAAACTCACCTTGAATCCCTCTGCGATTGAGGAAAGCTTTCAGCTCCTTCTTTCGCGGCGAACTTTAAGCCAAAAATCTCCACAAACACGCAGATAAGCGCGTCCCCCCACCCGTGGCTGTGGGATCATTCCAGCTGCTGCGCTCTGACCGTCACCCGGGGACTGACGCGCGATCCGCGGCTGCGCTTCAAAGCAGGGAGCTTTATGGCTTCACCTTGGCAGCAGGACTCCTCCCCAGCCTCTGCTCCATCCTTTTTGTCCTCTCTTCTCTCATCGTGACTCTCAGACGGACTTTTTTCCCTGCCTGCCTGCTTCTGTCTGTCGACAGGATTGGAAAACAAGCCAAACCTCCAGCAGGGGGGGTTCCCAAGGACGCACGACCTGGCAGAGCAGCTCCAGAGGCGCAGACGGTTTTAGGATGAAGTTCATATGTCAGTTTAATGCACATCCTTCCCTCCTTTCCCTCCCATTACCCCCACAAAGCCCTTTAAATCACTGGGTCTGATCAAATGCTTAAAACGTAATTCAAGTAAAATAATTATAGTAGTTATTAGTGAATAAAAATTATTCATCAGCTGGAAATTCCGACCTTTGCTAGATATGGGAAAAAAATATTGTTAAAAATCCTATCCTATTCAAATATACTTTTTTAATCATTAATAAAGATAATAATAATAGTAAAAAACCCGTTTAGTTTAGCATCTACTCATTCTGACTTTTTGCAGGTTAATTTATGAAATCACCCTATTTTCTACATTCTGTTATTTAAAAAATGAAAATATATTTTCCTTCATAAAGCAGCAATAGAACAAATTCGTAATTATTGTCCTAACTAAAAAGATTTTTTCTTTCCTTAAAGTTAAATATTCTGCTCTAGATGAAAAAGAAAAATTATGGAACAAATTTAAATTCTACTTTCCTATGAGAATGTAAATAAACATAGTTGGGAATGTTGATAGATATCATAAATAGCATTATTCAAACAATAACATAATCATCATCATAATATCCACATAAATAACATTCCCTAGGCTGTGTGCAGCCCACTTCCCCCTAAGGATATGGTTAAATGCAGAGGACATGTTTCATAATGCCCAGATAATTAAGTTATAAAACAAATTAGTTCAGAAATCCCAAGCGATTCCTTAAAATGTAGAATGCAATGCAATATGAACATGAAGCAAAAATGTATGTTTTGCTTCATGAATATATTTATTTTGAATATATTTATTTTTATATTTTTATTTTGCTCAAATTGGCTTCACTTGATCAGAAACCAAACTTAACCCAATAATCGCAACAATCTTCTTTTATTCTAGTAAGTTTCTAAAAGCGGGACGATCAACACATCTGCATCTCAGACTGTGACATCTTGGAAAAAGACATGCTTTTAAAATGTTTCACCATCTGCAGTCAAAACATGTTTTTAATGGATCTCCTCACACAAGCAACCTGTTCACATTGAATATTAAGTCCTTATTCGTAACTTTAAAAAAAAGTGTATCTTTACATACATGTAAGGTTCTGATCAGTTCAGCAGTTAATATCCACACTGGTGCAGTTTTAGAGACTGAAAGTCTCTGCAGCACCTGATCTCAGTTTACCTGCAGCTGATTTGACTTTCAAACATCCTCATTAGGTTGCATTCAAATCAGGATGAAGTTTGGTGTATCTGCAGCAAACAATCTGCTCTCTCTGTTCCACTCGTTTAATAAAAGGTTTGTTTTTTGATATACATCTATAAGTTAATATTTGTTAAATCAGCTATTTTTGTAAATGAATCTTTACATGGATGTCTCATAGTGCTTTCTACATGTGCTAGTTATTATATTGGGACCCTCCTCATGTCTAAACTGTGTACTGCATCTGATTTTAAATCAGCATTGGTGTTGACCTCATCATTATCATGACATCACCCAGAAAAGCTGAAGCTCTGCAGCTTATAAAAGCAGCTTAGTCTCCAAAAGGCCTCTTTTGGGAGTCGGAGTGAGTCTAGACACAGACTGTGGTTTTACCAGTTTACTCTACATGCAACCTAATGCTGACCCCAACTCGCCACCAGTCTGTCCCTCTTCTATGGCCAGATTCCTCAGGGGCTCTGCTCGCGTTGGTAGCCCCATCACTGAGGGGGAAAAAACTATTTGGGAGAGCGGAAGTTGGATTATCTCACCTATAAGAGAGATATTACAAATACTTCAGCCTGGATTGCACACTGAACCCTACTTGTTTTATATAAACAAACAAAATCAGCCGTTCATGATCTTTTCATTACCGAATCCTCCCAAAATAAAATGACAATCAAATTAGTACATAATAAAAAAGTCATTGATACATAACATTTTTATTTTGATGAATATGTTTAAACATTGTTATTAAAATAAAATAAAAAAACAGAGTTCAGCAAAATGTCCTTACAAAAGTCCGCTCCAAGCAGGAAGAAATATCAAACCGGAAGGAAAATATTAGCACCCAAATTATGAATCTGTCTTTTACAGTTCTACTACATTATGTGAGACAGCTGATGAGGAGACACAGCTGTTTGCAGGGTTTTGTTGACGAATAATAAAGGGTACTGTTATGATTCTCTGCCCCATGTTTAATTATGCAAACTGACTTGAGCTCTGATGCCAGGTTGTCAAAGGCTTCTACAAAAGGATATATATTTATGGTAAAAATGGTATGTTAAAAATGTATCATATATTTATATACACTGCTCAAATCCTAGATCTGAGTGAATTAAATATTTTTATTAAATACTTTCTCTACAAATTTGAATATATGGACAACAAAATTGCACAGAAATCATCAATGGAGATCTGATTTATTAACAAATGGAGGCCTGAATTTGGAGTCACACAACATTAAAGTGGAAAAGCACACTAAATGCTGATCCAACTTTGATGTAATGTTCCTCTAAACAGGTCAAAATGTGGAATGATGTTGTGTGGCCTCCATGCGCCTGTATGACCTCCCCATAATTCCCAGGCATGCTCCTGATTAGGTGGTAAATAGTCTACTGAGGGATCTCCTCCCAGACCTCAACAAAAGCATCAACTTCTGGACTGTCTGTGGTGCAACATGATATTGGTGGATGAATAGAGACATGATGTCCCAGATGAACCAATTTGGATTCAGGTCTGGGAAATGAGCGGGCCAGTCCAAAGCTTTAAAGCCTTCATCTTGAAATAACTGCTGACACTCTCTAGCTAGATGAGGTCTAGCATTGTATTGCATTAGGAGGAACCCCGGGGCCAAACGGCATATGGTCTTACAAGGGGTCTGAGGATCTCATCTCGGTACATAATGGCAGTCGTGCTACTTCCTGCTAGTACATGGAGAGCTGAACTGCCCTCTAAAGACATGCCCCCACGCCCACACCATTACTGACCCACTGCCAAACCACTCATGCTAAAGGATGTTGTAGGAAGCAGATCACTCTCTACGGTGTCTCCAGACTCTGGCATGTCTGCCCCATATGTCACCAGTGACAAAATTTGCCAACCCCAGTGTTCTCTGGTAAATGCTAAGCGTCATGCACTGTGTTGGGATGCAAGTACAACCCCCATCTGTGGATGTCTGGCCCTCATACCATCCTCATGGAGTCGGTTTCTGTGCAGACAAATTCACATTTGTTGCCTGATGGAGGTCATTTTGCAGGGCTTTGGCAGTGCTCCTCCTGTTCCTCCTTGCATAATTGCTGAGGTAGCAGCCCTGCTGCTGGGTTGTTGCCCTCCAGCACATCTCCACATCTCCTGGTGCATTGGCTTGTTTCCTGGTAGCGCCTCTAGCATCTGGACACTACGCTGATAGATGCAGCAAATCTTCTTGCCACGGCTAAGATTAATATGCCACTCTGATGAGCTGCACTACTTCAGTCACTTGTGTGGGTTGCAGAGTCTTTCTTATACTACCATGAGTGTGAAAGCACCACTAACATTCAAAAGTGACCAAAACATCAGCCAGAAAGCAAAGATACTGAGCAGTGGTCTGTGGTCCCACCTGCAGAACCACTTCTTTGAGTGTGTTTGGCTAGTTGTCATCAGTTCTCACCTGCTGTCTATTCTGTTTCCACAACAACATGTGAATTGATTGTCCATTGGGGTTAGTTCCAAAGTGGACAGTTTGATTTCACAGAAGTTTGATTCAATTGAAGTTATATTGTGTTGTTTACATGTTCCCTTTATTTCCTTTTTCAGTGCATATTGCCTCTTATTTTCCTGCCATACACTATCAGTTGTTTATGTATAGTGTAGCTGATAGTGTGATGTGTGAAGGCTGATACTACTAGTAGTAGTTGCAAACAAATTTTCCTCTGGGGGCTTAATAAAGGCAAAATAATCTTTTTTGTCAATAAAATTAGTAAATTATAATAAAGTGTAATCAATTTCAGCAGCTTTTCTTATGAATAAGTGAAGCTATCATGCTTTATTTCTCAGGAGGCTACTGAGCAGGATGTAGGAGGTGGATAATTATTACTGATGTGCAATAACTGTTTCTTTTTTTCACAATGACTTGTTTTTTATTTAATAACTAAATATCTAAAGTGAAATAAAATGGATATAAATGTAATATAGAAATTATCGTCTTCACATTTTAGTAAAAACAGACTCATGAAAGTGTACAGACCTTAAGTGTAAATATATACACTTTAAAGTGAATTAAATAAATAAGCATATGTCCTTTAATGAGTATGTTATATTGACGAAATTATTTACCCATCTATACCATATAAAATTTAGGTAATGATGTCCTAATCATTTCCATTGCTACAGGTAAATAAAATCAAGTCCCAAGGAAGGCAGAGTGTTTCTATTTGTAAACTCCATGATAGGAATGAGCAACCTGTTACACATTACATTGCCTTCCTCCTGAATATTCCAGTCATCTTAGACTTAGACCACTTTTATCGTCATTTTGTATACAGAGCGTATATAAAAAAGAAATGTTGTTTTGTATAGCTTTCATAACATTTCTTAAAGTGCAGAAGTGATCAAATGTAAACAGTGTGGGATAAAAAACATTGTGCAAAGAATGCATTGATATGGAAGCTCAGAGCATTCAATATATATAATGCAAATATGCAGAAATAAGCTTTAAATAAGCTCCAGCAGGCATTGCAGGTCGTAGATGCGGGATCGATGCATGGTTTGTAGCGCTCTAGGCAGTATATTTTGTAGAATTGTCAAGAGCTTTTCAGGCCGCTGCCTACAGGCACCGCCATGATTTTATCTAATCAGTCAGTGGCGTTATAACAAAGCAGAAGCGGTTTAGAATGACAGCACAGTGGAAAGTCACAAAAACTGACATAAAGGGGCAGCAGATCCTGATGCTCATAGTGAACAGAGGATGCCAGCCTCTTTAAGGATTAATCGCTGTACACATCCACACTTCATATGTTCCTCAGGTTAGATCCAGCACAGTACTTGGGGAGCTTCATACCACTGGTTTCCATGGTAGAGTTGTTTTTATGAGCTGGTCTAGATCTTCTTTCCATTTTTAAAACCTTGGGTTATGAAGAAATTGTGCTATAACCTGGTTCCACCCTAAATACTTTACAGTAGCAAATGGAAAAAATCTCCAAAACATTGAGCAGGCTGGTAGAATGGTTTTAAAGACTCAAAAGTCATAGATTTCTGGTTGTAAACAAAGTAATTTTGCTCTGTTTATGTTCAAAGTGCTGCCTTTAACCTTCATGGGATAATTTCTCCAATGTTCTAATTTGAGCCATTTTAAGAAGTTATCTGTTGATGGGAAATCTCTTAAAAATGCCAAAAGGTTTCTGAAGGGGATTGAAGAAATAGAGGAGAATCTGAGATTTCTATTGTGATAAAGATTCATATATCCTTTTTTCTCCATGTCACCTTCTCCCCTAGTTAACTTATTATCCTTTTACACAGCTATCTGGTTCTTTTTGTGTAGCTTTTATCAACTTTAAAGCCTCCAAGTACTTAAGTATGACGCCTCTCTTCTGCCCAGTCCATGACTGTTATCGTCTGAATGGTATTTCAGTCAAATTCTTTCTACCGTCAGAGCCTTGGCTTTATCTGAAGTTGTTTCCCCACAAGCTGAGACGGGAAGACACGTAGTAACAGTTCATTTTTAGACTGACAGCGTTTCTAAAAGTGATCTCAGCCATTTGTGGTTCCCAGCAGGTGGACTGAGTGGAAACTGCTCTGAAATTGTTTTACAGCTGACGTGTTTCCCGTTGATAGGAGTCCTCCTACTTAAAGGGAGAGGGTTATATGTGGAGCAACAGGAATCAGACTCTAAACTGTTTGAGTCCTAAGGATGGGATGTCCAGACTATGATAGTTAAACATGACAACTATTTATGAAGTCTGAGAGCTAAAACTGAATTTCAAATCTTTACATTATTTTCAAAGGAAATGGGCAAAATAAAATTAAAAACACTTTGTTTCTATTTCTGTATCATCTGGAAGGATGTTGCTGTCTGGTATCCAGCAAAAACGGTCTCTTCACTGGAGACACTTTTTATCCCAGACTTTTGAAGTAGTGGAAATCTTGTATTAAACTAGCACTGGGTACAGTGAGTGTATTGGCTTAAACTGGCTTTAGTGCTCAATATACAGTAATTGGTTTGTATGGATGCTCGCCGCTGGCTGCCCTCCTCAGAAAAAATGAGGGCCCCTATGTTCCTCAAGTGGGTCAGATCGGTCACTGAATGGGTTATTTGACCAAAAGTCCCGTTTTAGTTCGATTTCACCTCAAACATGAAAGCTAACCAAGCAAGAAGTTCTTGTTGTTAGGCATCCAAACTGATATAACCCTAACCTGATCAGATATTTTTTGATTTTCTGCCGTAAGATTTAATCCAGAAGACGGAACATCTCCTTGTCTTAACAAATAACTCTATGACTTCTCAATCAGTTGCTCCAAGGTTGCTGGTATCAGATTCCAAAACACGGAGGGAAACTGTTGGATATTATAAATTTGCAGTGTTTCCAGTAGCATTCAGAGGCTGGAACAAAACCTTAATGTTGCATAGTGCTGCTTTAAATAATATAACTACAGTATACTGAAAACAGAGGGAGGAGGAAGCACCAAAAATCATGCGACAGCTAACACATTCAGAAGGCAGTCAACAGCCAGACCACAAGGGACTGTGGGTGTTGTTTGTAAATATAAGGTTTAATTGGGTGAGAAATTGTGCTTCTGTCTTGTAATGATTAGATTCTAACAATTAGCTTTTCTGTCTGAGTTACAGAACTTTTAGGAGTGTTTGAACTTAGCTGCTGTCTGATTGAAGGCCTATTTTTAAACTTCCCTTCCATCTGCTATATGTCTGCCTAAACTGGCTTTTAGGACAAATTACTTCTTGGCAAACCAATTGAAGACAGAGTGAAGGTGTTAAAGTGGAGAAGCCTGAGTCATTGTAACAATGTGTTAATAAAGGGTAAAGCTTTATGGGGAGAGCAGCAAGCCTTGTACAGCAATTTAATGGCTTCCAGATATGTTAGATGGTCTGTACTTGTATAGAGCTTTATCAAGTCCAAGGACCCAAAACACCAAACCACTTCACACCAAATTCGGTTATTCACATATTAACATGCTGATGGTGGCAAACTGCATTGCAACCACATCTACTTTGGGGCAGACTGAAAAGAAAAGAACATAATGATCCTGTTAGAGGAGCAGTTTGAATAAAGGATCGGTCCGATGCCCGTGTTAGAATTAAAAAATCATTTACAGAGTTTATCTAACTGCTTAGAGAATGTTAGTGTTAGGAGCAGTAAATAGGCGTCAGTAATGAATGCCTTTAAATGTATCTTTGTAGAGAGTCCTTTAGCTCCATGCAGACCATGCTTGTGCAGACTTCCTCCTCCTCAACGGATAAAGGGCCAAACATTATATAGACTACCTATATAAACTCAAATTGGAGCTGGAGGCTTTGTATCATTAATTAGTTTACGTGGACATTTTTCTTCTATGTATTAAGGCAATGATTGACCTTAACAGTGGACCAAAGTGGGTAATATCTAAGGTAATCTTTTTAATTCATCACTGACTGGATTCTAAAATGTTTCTTTTCTTATTCTTTTTAGTTTTTCCCATTTCTTGGTTTTTGAATATAAGACTTAAAACATGAGATACAAAAAATAAGAACCTGACTCAATTAATCCCATTGAAAACTTAAAAATACAAAGGTAGATTTTTTTTTTTATGTATTTTTAGTATCCATATATCTTTTTTGAAAAGCAAAATAAAGAGCAGATTATACTGTTGTATCCAGTATAGTTAGAAAAATAAGGCTGAAGTCGTGAGCTCTGACATTGCCTCTCTTTCTGAGTCAGACTAATTAAACAATCCCTGGAGAGTTTTCCTTTATTTTTAATCAGTTTCATTGTATCCATCTTTTTACATTTTTTTTTTTTTTTTTTATAAAAAGCATTAAAGAATCAAAAAACTAAACCAGCTGTTTCTAAAGATAATTTGAGCCAGAGAAGCATCCTATGTGTTTAATCTTTTATCTTTTACCATCCATCTAACCCTATTCTGATGTTTTTTTATTCTGAACTTGGACGTAAGTGTGATTTAAGCCCTAATTATATGCAGGGTAACAATTAGATTATGAAAAATGTGGGATATTGATGACTTATGTATATATTTTCTATGTTATTGAGATAAGTCAGATGGATAGATTGTCCTGAGGCTTAT
Organism: Cyprinodon variegatus; assembly: GCF_000732505.1. Classification (NCBI taxonomy): domain Eukaryota; kingdom Metazoa; phylum Chordata; class Actinopteri; order Cyprinodontiformes; family Cyprinodontidae; genus Cyprinodon; species Cyprinodon variegatus. The sequence goes on along the minus strand of NW_015151156.1, from coordinate 339,606 downwards.
TAAAGATCTGGGTGAAGACGGGGGCCAAAAAGGGTGCATAATGTCACAAAACAGATTTGTTCTTTTAAAAGGTACAAACTGGCTAAAGCTTCTAAATAAATAAAAGTAGAGTTATAACACCAGAGCACTATGCTCTTTTTAAATTAAATGAAGTGGGTTTGCACCAAAATCTAAACCTAAGTAAGTATCTGATATTAATATTTCCTTTATGCCTGATCGCTAATTTGAATGAATATTATATATTTTCAGTTCACCATGAGGACACTGTGGGGGAAAATAAACCTCACAAAACTTTGTTTCATGTAAACAGATTCAATCCTGCGATGCGTCGCTATCAATGTCACATGACTGAACAAACACCATGTAACTAGTCTATTTCCCTCCCCCTGATTGGAACAGAAACAGCAACTACATGCAAATTAGCATTATTAATATAGGCCCAGGTTTATTTAGTGGAACAATAACGTTATAATATGGATCATTAAATCAAAGGTTTCATCTAGAATAGATTCAACAGGTTGTTTAAAAGGCTTGGAAATGACGAGTTAGACATCCCTGCCCTAAAACAATGAGGTTTCAACTTTTTTTTTTTTAAATTCATGTTTTTTTCCTTTTCTAAAATATATTTTATCAGTTCAGTGAGCTTTTTTCAGCCTCCAAAGATGACAGACGAAGAAAACTCTCTTTCCAGTTCAGGTCTGCTACAGTATAAGGCAACTTTTAGTTACAGTATGTCCCTAGTCTAGCACACCTGAATCTTAGACTTAGACTAACTTTATTTTTTTATACACTGAGTGTATACAAAATAAAATTTCTTTCTTTTTTTTTTTACAGCAGAGCAGCAGTGATCAATGTAAACACGGTGATCAAATGTGAAAATGCATTATCATGATCTGATGTGTACATTTGTTGTTATATCATCTAATCAAGTAAGTAGGTGATTAAATGGATTGGAGAAATTGACTGCATACTGAGGAGGTCATTCAGCCCAGGACACCCGCCTCCAGGAACTGGTATTTAGAAAATACAAAAGTAAACGGTGTATGACTCAAGCTGAGGGATAAATGTCTTGTAATACCTTGGCATTGGACCACAAACCATCAGCAATGTAAAAGGAGATTCCTCCTCCTCTCTTCTTTCTCATAAGCTTAAAGCAGCTGAAGATATTCTGCTTCCAAGCAGAACCTCTTAAAAACCTTCTGGGTTAATGAAAACCAGAGGAAATCTGCTTAGCAAGGATGCCTACATTTTACCCAGCAGGTGAAAGTAACTAGAAATATCAGCAGTAGGTGGCCATCAGTGGCATCATTCCTTCTATGGTCTGCAGTGTAGACAAATATTTCATAACATGTCTTCAGTTTGCCTCCGATAAATTTACAAAAGTACATCAGGGTTTTTTTTGTTGCTTTTTTTTGTTCTGTTCAGCAGTATGGCAGCAGAACTGAAATCTGAGTACCTTACCATGCTGTACAAATTTGCTTTGCCAAGGGAGGCTTTGTTGGTGAGAGCCCCCCCCTTGATTACCCAAAACTACTTTACTTATTCATTTTGTTACCAAAGTTACATGTGACCAATAATGCTGAACCTGACAGAGAGACATAAGAAAGAAAAGCAGTGAAAGGAAAGAGATCCTTTGGACAGAAACGGAGGGAGAAAAAGGACAAGAAAATCATACAACCAGCTACTATGTCTAAAAAACAAACAAAAACAAATTGTTCCTTGTGGGCTATCCAGGTTGATATATCTTTTTTAAACTTTTTTTTTCACGTTTCTAATGGTAGGATCCCCATGTTTCACCTTGCTTTCTAAGCCAGAAGCATCTCTGATTTAATTTATTAGGACCTGGGAAGATCAGCTCAGTCAGTCCAGAGTGTATGAGTCAGAAAAGCAAGAGAACTGAGCAACACATCTGAGATCAGTGTGGGACAAAGTGGCAGAAATATACGAGGTAAAAGGAGAAAGCAGCGGCCTGAGTGGGTTCAAGGTGACGCAGCTGCCCTCAGGCTGCCGGACAAAGTGACTTTAAACTGAAACCAACAGACAACTCAATGCTGAGAAATGTGAGCGTGGGTGGAAGTGTGAGAGAGTGACGTCCGATCCAGAAGTGACACGACGACAAATACTGGAGGTCTTTGTGCTGGATGTTCACCAAAATACGTCTCATACACCCTGTTCAGTCCTGATTCACTGTGGGAAGCTCTGCAAATAAGATGAGCTGATTCATCATGGATACAGCCTTAATTAACACATTTACCGGATTGTCTCTTTAAAAATACTAAAATATCAAGATTTTAATGGGGTTCTATGAATGTTGGGAAAAAATAAGATCATTAATTTAATTTTAATTTCAGATTGATTTCTTGTGAGTTAGTTTTTCTAATGATTTCTTTTTAGGTGGAAACAAAAATCCCCTAAAACAATCTGACTGTGAAAGAAAAAGTGATTGCCCCTTAAAATTAATAACTGCAGCAATAGCAACCGTCATTAAAAATGAGTCTTTAGCGTCTCTGTGAAGCAAATACTGTCTTTGCAGAATATTTTTAAGGTAAACTTTCTTTATTGACTTTCAAGTAGCTTGAAACACTGGGTTGTAGGTGTGAACAAAAGCCGTAGTACAGTATAAAGGAAGAACAAAAAAAAAACTGAAAGCGTTTTTTTATCACACTAATCCCTAACCCCCCCTTGAACATGTCCCAATCCACGTCCAAGAATCACACATTTAGCAGAGATCCAGTCCAAGCAACAAGATGCAAAGAGACTACATATACTTACACATTCAAACCCCTATACATCTTTTTAAGACAAAAAAGGTTTGCAGGTTAACTAATTTGCCTTTATATCAGAGAGCAAAGTGATAGTGCCTACCATGGACAAGAAAGCTCCCCATGTTTCCCTAAATTTGGTCTGATTTTTAAGTGGAAATGAAGTTTCCACTTAAAAGTATAGTGGAAGATGTTCTTTTTCCAGGTGGATCATCAAAATAAGTGGTCCTCCTAACTGTCAATCATTCAAGGCCATCCTACGCGCTCGTCCCCATTTTGACTTACCGGTGGTGACTGTGACATACTGGAAAAACTACAAATCTGTTTTTGGAAAGTAAGCTTATATGAGCGATGCAAACAGAAACTTTTAAATAGAGCGTGCATGAGGAGAAATGGGCTTTAATAGGCCTTTCCTCTCAGGAGCGGGTACAGGGTTGTACATGTACCTTTTTTTTTTTTTTTTTTTTTTAAGAGGAGAGGGCAGGTTGTTTCAAAAATTCGCAACAAATTTCCACTATACCTTTACGTAACATAAAAGAGAGGTAAAAGCTAGGCCTCTTCTCAAAGAACGGGAAAGGAGAGATGCCTAATATGATGATAGTGGGGAGAATTGTCTGAGCGTATGGTGGCGGAGAGTTGTGAAAATGACACCCAAAAACCCACTCAGTTTAGGGAAAACCCAAAACATGTGGGTATGATTGGCTGGAGACTGTCCACACCTATTGAGAGAGTCACTAACTGCTGGGTAGATTCTTGCTTGTTTTGTGTTTGTATAATATACTTAATAAAATATTTTACACTGGATCTTAATTTGTCTTTGTGGAGAGCTTTCTGTATAAGCAGCCTTTCTAATGTCATCCCACAACATCACAGTTGGATGTAAACTAACTCAAGCTCAGCTGCTTCTCTGTCATTTTATTTATAAATATATATCTATTTCTATACATCTATATCTATATATCTATATATAGATATATATATATATACACTTGTACTCGTACTCGTCGTCGTCTCCCGCTTTATCTGGAACCGGGTCGCGGGGGCAGCAGACTGAGTAGAGACTCCCAGACTTCCCTCTCCACTGACACCTCCTCCAGCTCTGTTGGGGGAAGCCCTAGGCGCTCCCAGGCCAACCGAGAGACATAGTCTCTCCAGCTTGTCCTGGGTCGTCCCCTAGGCCTTCTCCTGGTGGGACGTGCCTGGAACACCTCCCGAGGGAGGCGTCCAGGGGGCATCCGAAGAAGATGTCCGAGCCACCTCAACTGACTCCTCTCCATGTGGAGGAGAACCGGCTCTACACTGAGCCTTTCCCGAATGACCGAGCTCCTCACCCTATCTCTAAGGGAGAGCCCAGCCACCCTGCGGAGAAAGCTCATTTCAGCCGCTT